>NC_056746.1:269293994-269372658 GCF_019279795.1 Protopterus annectens | reverse complement strand
AGGGGGTTGTCGTGGTTGGAATCTGAATTTGGACAGAAAGTGCTGCTGTTCTGATATGTCAGACTACAGGAACAATTAACATTACCCATATCAGAAGAAACTTTTGTTATTCTGGAACTGTTGTTCTTAATTTTGATAATGAAAGAATAATGAGTGGTGGTTGCTGGTTAAAGTAGTGAACTTTGAACATTAAGATTAGATGTAACCAAAGGCAACCCGAAACTTCCAAGAGTAAAAGTTCTGTGTATTCATGTTGTTGTGTGTGCCAGTTACTAAGCAACGTTTTGGCAGACAGTTTCATTAAGTGGCTCAGTGGAAGTTTTAGCTATTTTTAGGTTATGTATTTCTAGTTTATAACCAAATCCTATCATTTGTAGACTGCACCCAGTTTTTTTTATCAGTTTCAGTTATATGTTTGATTATCCGACCTATCCTAGGTCCTAATTAGTTCAAATAATCGACACTGTACTCTATTTTAATGGTTGATTTCTGAGAATTGGATTACTTGTAGCAGTCAGGTAGCTTACTGCCTGTTCCCAGTATAATTCTGGGTTATAGCTTACTGTCTAGAATTTCACAGTTGGTTGAGATGAACGTATTCTGAACTTCAATCTTTGTACCACTCATCACATTTGGAGGAGTTTTCTGTGGTGCTCACATTCATAGTTAAAGTTTTAGATCTTACTAGAAAAACAGATTTGGAACAAACCTACAGAATTTTGAAAAATGTGAAACATGGGACCAATATTAGTGTTTCATTGGATGACACTGACATAAACTTGACAAACCCTCACTTGTACTGCTGGGAAAGTTTATACTAAAATTGCATTCCAAGAAGTGAAGATTTAGTGCTTTGCTGTGTAATGACTGCTGTAAGTCAGCGGCCTTAAATATATCACGTTAACATGTCTCACACAGCTTCACATTTTAGTACATATACTGTTGGGCTTAATGGGGGGAAAAAGTTGTGATTTGTGTAATGTAGCAGTAATGTGCTGTATATTACTAAATGCTTTAGGCAGTTGTGTGATAGCCCCACCCCCCCCCCCATCTTGTTGAAAACATTTTCCTCCAAAGAAGCCTTTCTATAAAAAGGTGTGCACATGTTTGTCAGTATATGTTAAACTGCTGCTCTTATGTGTGCTATGCTATGCCTGTATTTCATTAAAGACTAGAAATAGAAATGATAACACTTTTTTTTCTTATTTGCTTGGAAGTAGACAAGGCATGTTACTGGGCAACACACAGACGAAGTCTCTTGAATGCATCTCCAAATTGAATACAGATTGATTATCAAAATGAGAATCAGTGTTAATAACTCTGGCGTATTTTCTGAGTAATAGAGTGAGATTTCTTCCCGTCTTACATGTCATTTCAGCTTGACTTTTGTGTAAAAGAAACAGAAGCTGTAAGAACCATTTGAGATCTGAAACCGAGAGTTTATAAACACTTTTGCTTACTGAAGCAGTCTAACGTGTCCTGTTTGTAGGTATATTGAAGCTGTTAATGTTAGCTTCCCTTACCAATATGCTTTAGAAAAATCTAAAATCTTGTGTTGATTTTGGTTAAGTGAAAAAACAGTAAAACTTTCAGAAAGATCAGATTTCCTTGATGCAACAGTAAATGCAAATGCTGAATGTTAAATGTTACATACACTTTAGCATTTTGCTACCTTAGTGATTGTCTGCATAACTGTATAACTGATTAGAGTTTAAAAGTAGTGAATGCTGAATGATAGTATGCCAAAGCGCACTCTCAATCCAACACTTCAGCTTTTGTAGCACATTTGGAATCCACATGGCCTTCGTATGAGATCTCCAGTAAAATGTGATGGCCATCTTTCAGTCTACCATATGGCAGCACAGAATGACTTCATTCATCCTTTCTCCTTTATGTTTGACATATGTACATTATGTGCATATATCACTGTACTGTCTTATTTATAATTGTATTATTGTAGAGCAAATGCATTGGAAGAACAGCTGAAGGAGCAAGAGTCAAAAGCTGAAGATACTCTGCAGGATGAACTACGTCGGCAGAAGGAGATTTTAATGAAAGTGGAGAGGGAGCGAAGTATAGAAATTGAGAACCTGCAGGCCAGGTATGAAGTCCCAATGAGTAATGCCACTTGACATTTGTACAGTTCAGTGTGCGTATGTGTTTCTTTTATTTATACTTTTATTCTTCTGTTGTATTTTTTTTCAGTGCCTCCCATACACTCTTTGTAGTAGTGCTTAAACATAAGATAAAATACTGGTACTATATCCGGTAATAAGAACTGTGTGATCTAGGCAGTATGCAAACAGCAGTGGTACTAAATGAAAAGAGAGAATGATTTCTCCAAGTTACTTATCACACGACCAAGTACCGTTCATAGGTAGGTACTAGGGTATCGGCCCTGGAGCCTGTACAAGCCCAGCCAAAAAGGTACCCTGGCTTTTGCCACCCAAGAAAATTATTTTCCTGTGCCACTATCGAGCAGAGCCACAGAGCTGATCCCCGGGGTGAATTTCCTATTTCCCATCCATTCATCAAGATTTTTCTTTAAGAGTGCTAATGAGGAGCTTTGTTTGATATAGATAGGTAGTTTATTCCAAAGTATGGGAAGTCTCTGGGACAGGAATCTATCCCTCCGGCATGTTCTGTTTATTGTGGTGACAAGGTTTAGGTCCCTAGAGTGTGTAGCTCGGAAGGATTAGGATTTCTTTAAGTGGAGCATGTCCAACAGCTCTGGGTTTGACATAGCTTTGTATATTAGGCAGAAATCACCTCTGAGTAGGCGATATGCGATGGAGTAAAGCTGGAGTTTTTTTTAGACGGTCTGCATAGGGCATCTGTTTGAGGCTGGTAATCTTTGTGAGGTATTTCTGCGGCCTTTCCAGTTGTTGTAGATGTCTTGTGAGGTAAATACCGAAAGGAGCGTTGCACTCTATAATGCGTCTAATGAGTGATGAGTAGAGGGGAACAATGACCTCTTTTTTTCTGGATGAGAAACCTTTTGTGATGAGGTGTGCCACGTAGAGGGATTTCCTGACTACTGTGGCGATGTGATTATCAAAGGAGAGACTACTGTCCAGCTGTGTCCCAAGGTCTCTTATCACACTTTCGGTGTTAAGTTTACTACCGCCTATGTTGTAGTTCATGGGTACGGAGTTTTTACCAAAGGGGATGACAGTGCACTTTTTGACATTGAGCTTGAGGCCATGGCTTTGACACCAGGCATCTGTCTCAGTGAGAACCTTTTGTAGGATGTCCACATAGTTAGGTGTTTCGATTATGGCTCCTAGTTTGCAGTCATCTGCCAACTTCATTAACCAAAGACCTTCTTTGTTAGCCTGTACTTCAGAGAAGTAGATGTCAAACAGGAGAGGACCCAGGACTGAACCCTGTGGTTCTCCACTTGTCACTGGTCTGAAGTCAGATTTGGAGTCTGCTACTTTCACAGTGTGGGTTCTGTCAGTGAGCCGGTTGGCAGTCCATCTTGTGACATAGGGATTTATACCTAGTTTAGTGAGTTTATCTATAATTCCAAAGTGGGGGGATGGTGTCGAAAGCCTTGGCAAGATCTAGATAGGCTGTATGAACCACCTTATCCTTGTCTACGGCTTTGGTGACTGCTTCAAAGAAGTCTATCAGGTTTAGGAGACATGATCTGCCTTTTACAAACCCGAACTGGGTGGGGTCCAGAGTTTGGAGATTACCAACGTCTTTGTTTATAAGTTCCATGATGATACGTTCCATGGCCTTGCAGACCAGGCTCCTCAGGCTAATGGGGCTGTAGTTCCTGGGGTCCGTGGTGGCTCCCCCCTTGTGGAGTGGGATAACCATCGCTGTGCGCCATTTAGCAGGCACAAAGCCTGAGGTGAGGCTATAATTGAACATGTTACTTAGGTGGGGTGCCAGTTCGTTCTGTAGTTCATGTAGAACGCAGCCTGGGATGTTGTCTGGTCCCATAGATGCTGTGTTCTTGGCTTTGGAGAGTGTTTTTTTTACCTGTGCAGCCGTGATTACAGGAACTTTGTATTCTTCTGGTATAGAGATGGGCTCTTTAGGGGGTGAGAGGGGGGTAAAGTTGGCACTGAACCTATCTGCCAGGATGTTGGCAATATAATTTGGGTTTGTATATTTAGTGCCATTGTGCTGTAACTCAGAGCAGATCTGAGTGTTGCCATTGAGATTCTTGACATAGCTATAGAATGCTTTGTGGTTGTGTTTAGAATCAGCGGCGATTTTGTTTTCGTAACTAGCTTTGGAGGATTTTATCAGGGATCTCAGCTTCTTACTGAGACTGACCAAGGGAGTTCCTCCACTTATGGGATTTTACTCTCTTTTGCAACAGTTTCTTCCTTCTGTTATACAGTTTGTTTATGGCAGTTGGCTTCCCTTTTTTGGAGGATAGCATCTTGGTTCTGTTTGGGATAGCACGATCCATGCACTCATGTAAGTGCTTATAAAGTGCAATTGTTTAGGATTCAGTAGTCATAACTGTATTGTTCATTTGCATGGGTGTCATGAAGTTCACCACTTCTGTCTTAAGCATGAAGTTGGCTTTGGAGAAATTTTTTACCATGGTTTCCTTAATGGGAGGTGGGGGCAAGATGTGGATATCTAGGGTAGTTAGCTTATGGTCGGATCGGACCAATGAAGCGTTGACTTCAGGTGTGGAACACCGGTCACTCATGTTGGTAATGACTAGATCTAGGATATTGTTGCCCCTGGTGGGGGTGTGAATAAAGTTGATCCAGGGCATTGGAGTTTATGAATTCCAGAAAGCGTTGAGCGAAGGATTTGGCACATGAGTAGTTTTCCCAGTTAATGGTGGTGTAGTTGAAATTGCCCATTATTAGGGTGTTTGGTTGAACCCTAATATTTTCCACTACATCAAGAAAAGAGAAGTGGGAATCCTGGGGCATGGTGGGTGATCTGTATCAAGCTACAATTTGGATTGCAGTTTTGCCCAGAGTTAGTTGCACTTGGATAACCTCGGCTGCATTATACTGAGCAACTAGCCTGGAGGTGTGGATATCCTTAATGAATATGGACACACCTCCACCTTTGGTGTTCTGGTCCAGGTAACATGGCCGAAAAGCATCATATGAGTTATAGCCTGGTAGTGCAGGGGTGCTCTCGGGAGCCTTGAACCAGGTCTCAGTCACTGCACAAATATCAATGTTCTCCATTTTAAGGAGTGCCTCGAGTGAGTGCATTTTGATATTTAGACTTCTAGCATTGAGTAGCATCACCCTCAGTTTTTGCTTGCCTTTTCCTGTTACGGTAGTGAATTTGTCATTTGAACCTTGCCTAAAAAAGGCACTATAGAGGTGGCAAGAACCTTAGCCAATATCCGGAATCCCAGGGGTGACAGGTTCAGGCCATCTCTGGCAAAGCATCGTGGTCTGTCGACCATGTCATCCCAGGCAGACAGATACTGGATCACTTTAGAATTGCACCAGAAGCTTAGCCAATTGTTGGTCAATCATTGACTTCAAGCATTAGTGATGTGACCTGAACAGTTTGGCTAGTGTCATCAAGGGCAGGTTTGTAACTTTTTAATTAAGCATCTTTTATTGACACCATAACCATCATCCAACCAAAACTTTGTTCATAGTACAAGTTTTAGCCACAGTCAGCTGTCCTTTCATTGCTTTTTATTCTTAGTTTCACTTGGTTTTACTCTGTTTATCCCTTCACATAAGGATCAGCCTATTATCTGTGGTTACATTTTAACATTTGCAAACTTTATACAGCCCCTGAGTTCAAACATGGTACTGAGAAAAAAAAGTCTTTCTTTCTCTGTATATGGTTTGCATCTTTAATTAGTTTCCTTCTCACCTTCTTAGTGATTCTGTATGGGTCTTCCAGTTAATTACACCCTCGCCCTGCGCCAATTAAATTCCATTCCAATTATTTCTTTCTTATTTCTTCTTCATTCTCGTTCCTTAAACACTTCTTCCCACATCAGCCATTTTCTCTTATGGTACCTGCTACTATGCTCTTTAAGGAGAATCGTTTTTTTTGCTTTCTTAACTCATTCATTATCTGTAGTATTTATGTGCTTTGTGGTTTCTGCCGAGTTTTCCATTTTCTAGCAATTGTTTTTTTAAATACTATCCATACTAATGATGCCAGTTCCTTCCTGTTTTCTGGTATCTGGGCCCCCCTCCCCATGGTTTAAGAGGTAATCCTGTTGTTTCACTGCAAGTGTTCCTAAAACAATGAGTAAAAAAGTCACACAGGAAAACCAACTGGTTAAAAAACACAAAAAGAAAAATCTAGCAAAGCTAGACTTTCCACTGTGTGTACCTTAAAGCTCTTGTGCCAGAGGTAACATGGGATATATGCAAATTAACCATTAAGGATATCAAGTGTTTCAGCTGAATGGCAATTCTGAATGTCCATAGCGTTTTCTTTTACCTTTGTCTGTTTATGGGCAATTTCAGGCCAATAAAGCCAAACCCCTCTAACTGTGGACATGCATGTTTCTGCTTTCTTATGGCATCATCAGCACAGCATAAGAGGAACATTTGACTTTTGGAAACGCAGAAAGTCATGGACATTCAGAATTGCCACTTAGCTGAAACACCTGATATCCTTAAGGGGTAATTTGCATATATCCCAAGTTGCCTCTGATACAAGAGATTTAAGGTATCACACAGTGAAAAGTCTAGCTTTGCTAGATTTTTCTTTTTGTGTTTTTTTAACCATTTGGTTTTCCTTTGTAACCTTTTTACTCATTGTTTGTTTGTTAGTTGGGATATTTTGTAGATACCCTAATGTGTATGGATATCAGTTGGGTACGACAACCCTGTGTTTCCAAAAGTCAAACATTTCTCTTATGCTGTGCTGAAGATGCCATAAGAAGGCAGAAACATGCATGTCCACAGCTAGAGGGGTTTGGCTTTATTGGCTTGAAATTGTCCATAAATAGACTTTAAGGTAAAAGTAGAAGAAAAAGTCATGGACATTCAGAATTGCCATTTTGCTGAAACACATGATATCCTTAAGGGGTAATTTGCATATATCCCATGTTGCCTTTTATACAAGAGGTTTAAGGGGCTCCCTTTAACGTGATCACTAAATGTTGAAGTCTTAAAATTGCGAATGGCCATTTCCACACAGGGGAAATAAGTTGTTTGGCCATTATGTGGATTTTGTTCTTTCTCAGCTGTAGCGCAATCACAGAGTTGGTATATTTAGTTAGGGGGGGTGTGGGGGCACAGCCCCCACTACATTTCTGTTTAAACCTTTTTTTTTTTTTTTTTAATTTGGCCAACGGCATTGTTTCCCAATGTGGAAATGGCCGTTTTCGATGTTAAGGGTTCGATATTTCGTGATCGACCTTTAGATGTTCAATAATTTAAGGTTTTGATCACGTAATACAGACCCGGTTTAAGGTATCAGACATTGGAAAGTCTAGCTTTAATGTATGTTTTCATCCTAAAATTCTTTCTGCTAATCTCTGCAGATCTGTATGATATTTCTTTAATTTGGTACACATCCAAAATATATGGCTCCATGTTCCGCCATTTTCTTCCAGACACCTCTAACAATGCACTTCCGCAGTGTGAAACATCTTATGAGCCTATGGGAGTGTAAAATTGTCTGTGGAGGCATTTACACTCAAAGATCTGGAATTCTTTTACCTTAGTAACCTTGATGGGAGTAATACAAATCTCTCTTCCACCTTTCTGCTAGTCAGGTTATTCCCAGTGTTCGTTCCCCATCCTTCAGTCAGTTTCCTAGCACATTTCTGTTCATGTCTGCTTTTTAAAACATTATGTAGCCTACTTATCAGTCTTTCCGTCCTCGTTTCATTGGTTGTTTCTTCTGTTAACATCTGAATTGCCTGCATTTTTTTCATCTGCTTCCTACTGGTTTCAGTATCATATTTCTCTAGTGTTGTTGGTAAGACCTTATATTTTACCCAAGCTGCTCTCCCCAACCTGTGAGTCTCAAACTACTGTAGTGTTATTCTTCTTCCACCTCTTTGCAGCTGTTCTCAGAATAGTATATTATTATTAAGTCCCCAATATCTCAGCATCTCCATATTCAACTGAAATTGGGGTAATACTATCCCTGTGGGCTCAAGTTCAAAGTTCCACCAAGCACATACTGAGCCTATTACCTTGTGAACTACAAGTTTCCTAAGATACGTTAGAGACTTTTCTGTGGTCTCATCTTTCTCTCTCTCTCTCTCTCTCTCTCTCTCTCTCTCTCGGACTAAATGTAACTTGTACTTTTTTCTGAGATCTTGATTTAGTTAGAAGAATCTCTTCTAAATGAAAATCGAAACTTCTGTCTTACAGTTTGCACAGTACTCTTAGCTGCATGGCCACGTAATACTCTTCCAAATTTGTGACTTCAAACCTGCTATTCTGCTGGGATACAACAATGTCTTTCCAGTGTGTCCTAGGTCTGTGCCCAAAACATATACTTAGATACTTCCTGTTTGCAGCTTCTTCCATTGCTTCATAGGTGGGGCATATATGAAAGCTTGCCCAAAATATAATATCAGTGGTACTGCAAACATCCTTATTGCTTGAATTCTCTGGTCATATTATATATTTGTCAATTCCCACTTCATCATATTTTTTATTTTGCATTTTGTTTCATCCATGTTTCTATCAGTGAGTCCCTGTGCCTTATTCGCTATTCAAACTCCTAAATATTTCACTCTGTAGTGTCCTCAGAGGGTGGGGTAAATCCCAAACCATTTGCTGAGGAGGGGCATAATTCACTGCAGTTGTCTTTGTTTTAGTTTCATTTATTTTGTACCGTGCCACCACTGCAAATTATATTAGCCTTTTAAATAGCTGTGGTATTTCTCTTTCTGACGTGGTCGAAAATACTATGACATCATCAGCAAACATTGCTAGTTTATACTGCATCTTTCCCATTGGCCATCTCTTAATGCCCGATTGTCTAATTTTATTTGCTAAAGGCTGTAAAAGTGCAAACAGCAGAGGTAACAGCGGGCACACATTACAGGCACCCCTTTTAATTAACACCTCTGAAGTGACTCAATTCACCTTTAGTTTTGCCGTGGGTCTTCCGTAAAAGCTGGGAACTTCATTCTTCATAGTGCATCCCAGAGGTGTGGCCATTGGGCTCTGTCAAGTACCTTTTCACCGTCTAATCTAAGCATGATGAAAGCGTTTTGAACCTCCTGTATGTCTTTATGTATCATATTTACTAATAGGGTATTGTCCGAAGTTTGCCTCCTCATAACAAAACCACATTGTTCCATTTCTAATAGATCCTGGGCCATTCTACTTGCTGTTATTCCTGCAAATACTTTATTATTATGATTCAGTACCGCTGCTGGCCTGTACACCCCTGACTGGGATGGGTCCTTCCACTTTTGGTATGACTGAAATAGCTGCTTCCTTCTGTGAACCTGGCAGTGCTTTAGTTTCCAGTACCTCGTTAAGTAGCCTAACCCATATCGGTATAGTAAGATTTTCCAAATTTCCATGGGTATTCCATCGAAGCCTGGGTTTTACCCATAGCTTGTTTTTTAGTATGCAACTATTTCCTTGGCCGTTATCAGGCTAATTAGCTATACCCCCTACTCTTCTGTGAGTTTACAGATTTCCACACCTTCCATGAAGTCCTCCGTGTCCTGCTTCCAATTCTTCCTCCCCTCTTGTGTGTACATTTGTGTATAATGTCTTAAATATTTCTGGCACTTGTTCTGATACCTTTAACAATCACCCTGTTGTAATATCCTTGATTTGTGTAATCTGTCTCTCAACGTTCTGCTTTCTCAATCTTACAGCTAAAAGATGTGAAGTTGTTCAATCTCACCGCTCATTCTTTACTGATGGGTTCAGAGCCGATCCCTTGGCTCCGATACGGCCAATTGCAAAGCTCGAGGTCTTCACATAGCTCGAGGCCAAGTCCCTATCCCATGATGCACCTTGAATTACCTCAGATCTAGTTTGCCGCTGCAACGGATCGGAGGTTCTGCTTTAGCTTGGGCCAGTAAAACTGATTTTTCATTATTATTTAAAGTTTTTTGCTAATTAGATGGCTTTATGTATCTTAGTAGAATTTTAGAAAGCTGTTATAGCTTTTGGTGTGTGCTTTTACCCACTTATAACCCTTCCCATTGTGTGCTTTAAAAACTTTTTCTAATTGGCCTTTTGTTTGGTCTAGTTTAAAATCTTCTTTGATATATCATAGTGTGTTTTATTAGTGACCTTTTGTTACAAGGTTTTCTATTTCTACTTAGTCATAGTTATTGCTGTGTGTGTGTTAGCCTTAGAACTTTTAGATAAGACTTGGTATTTTATTACTGTTGAAGTTTGCTTAACAGCTTATTGTTATATAGATTAGATAAGGCTTGTTTTATTTCTCAGCAGCTATCTTCTTTTATTGCATAGCCTGCTTGAATTCTTGATGTTCTTCGTGTTTCACTGTTGCAGTCATTATATTTGGGGTAATCTGCTGGCAGGTTGCCCTCAGTCGACCTGAATAACAAAGTCTTGGGTCCTGCGTCTGTTGCTGTCTTTCTTGCCGCGCGGTGCCTGAAGCAGAAGCAGTTCGCAAGTGCCGGTCGGACGACTCCTGAAATTTTCGCATTCGAGTTTCAGAACCAAAGTCTTCAACTAAAGCTAAGTACCCTGTTGGGGAAACTTTTTCTTGCCCCTTACCGATGTCAGTAAAAGTTAATAATTGCATTACTTGTAGGAAGCAAATACCTCATAAGGATTTTCATTTGTACTGTATTCCTTGCCTAGGCCCAGATCATAACGTGCCTTGCTGTCGGTTTGTGCTAGATTTAACCAACGCACTATTAAGCATCGGTATATTTTGGCTTCTAAATTTTTTGGATCAAGATTTAATTAACCTGAAATGTCGTCGGTTAGCAGTCCGACTACCGGAGTTCACAAAAAACACAAAGAAAAAGACAGACACAGACCGTCGAGGTCCAAAACCGACGACAAAACATCTCCTAAGCCAGCTGGTTCGCCGGTACTCAGTGAGGCGCTTTCGCAGCCCCTGATACCCGCTACCGAGACCCATGCAGAGTCCGGTTTGCCACAAGATTCTCAGAGTATTGAACCCGTGGATGTCTCTCCCTTGGATGGGTCCGGAGCCTTTGAGCAGGCACCGGCTTCTGAGGGTGTCTTCAGGCCTCAACATTTTTATATAAAACTGAAGCTAGCCTCAAAAACAAGATAAAAAACATCTTCTGTGTCTAAAAAACTGATGCATGAGCCACTTGCTCGGGGCTCTATGCCTAAAACACTGATGATCAAAATGGCTGAGGACTTAATTACCTTGACCCGCTAAGAGGCCTAGGCAAGGATTCCTCTTTTGATCAGGAATTTTCTATTCCACCCTATGAGGATTCTGATGTGGAAGAATCCATCCCATCTGCATCTCCTCCTGAGGACTTCTCTTTTGGAGAAACCTTGTATACTTTAAGGGAACATTTTCACTGGGAGTGTCAGGATTTCTCTGAATCAAAAAAGAGGCTTAGGGATTTCCTTCTTCCTTAGCACAGGCCTTTGGCAATACCTCCTGTGTTAGACATTGTTGATGATGTGTTTTCGGAATCGAGCATGGCTCCTCATTCCCTACCTCCGGCTCCTAGTAAGCCAGACAGATATAACAGGGTTCCTGACTCCCACAAATTTCTATTCAGAAATCCTGCTGCTGATCCTGAGACTATTTCACATGGTCCCAAAGGTGTAAAGGCCTCTACAGCCAAAAATCCTACCCCCTCTGATAGAGATTCCATGGCGCTGGATAGATGGGGAAAAAAGGTTTATATGTCTGCAACCTAGGCAATTAGGGCCTTAAACTGCCAGTTTCATATGCTTAAATATCAACAGCATGTTATGGACTTATTGAAACAGAAAATTATGTTGATTTCTGATTGTGTAGAAAATAAAGTATTACAGGAATTATTGCATTCAGCAGAACAGGTTGGAAAGCATACTTTGCTATGTGGTTTTATTTCCTTGGAGGCCTCTTGCAGGGCTACAGTTACTGGATCTGTGATTAGAAGGCATGCCTGGCTCAAGGAGCAAAATCTGCCTGATGATGTTAAAGCTTAATTGTTGGATGCCCCCTTGCAGCATGATACACTGTTTGGTAATAAGGCAGATGAGGTTTTAAAGAAAATGTAAGACAAAGCAAAATCTATGCAAACTGTAAAATATTTCTTACAAGTGCAACCACCCAGGTTCAGTAGGCACTGGACTACTAAAAACTGGTCCTTTCCTGTGTCCAACAGAGCCACTCAGGGCAAATCCAGGCGCTCAAAAGGCCCTAGATACCAATTACAGGGTTCTTACAGGTCAATGCAATAGGGTGCCTCCACCTCCAAATCTGGAGGAAACAAAGCACAACCCTACAGTAGTCTCAATGACTTCCCTCTACCTTCACCAAGCACTTATCTTTTGGCAGCCCCCTTGGGGAGAAAATTAGCACTTGATGCTCAAAATTGGCAGTTAATTACCGAGGACAAGTGGGTATTAAACATAGTATCCCAGGGTACAGATTTCATTTCCATACTTTGCCAGTTCCAAACGTTTGGTCACATCTGCCACAAAATCAGTGGGCAGAGGCTCAGAAACAAGTTACGTCCCTCATGGATATGGGGGCTATTCAACCAGTACCAGAACAGGAAAAAGGACAAGGTTTTTATTCAAGACTGTTCCTGGTACCCAGAAAAGACCATGCCTGGCATCCACTACTGGACCTATTGATTTTGAACACGTTCCTGGACATTCCAAAATTCAAAATGCTGACTTTACAACAGCTACTGCCTATGCTGGGCAGAAACGCTTGGTTAGTGACTCTAGACTTAAAAGAGGCATGCCTGCATATCCCAGTAAGGGAATTGTGCAGAAGATACATCAGCTTCACGGCAGGTTTTTTGCATTACCAATTCTCTGCACTGCCCTTTGGCTTATCTACTGCGCCCAGGGTCCTTACAAAGTGCCTGGCACCAGTGATTGCATTCTGCAGACAAAGAAGCATACAAATTTATCCTTATCTGGATGACGGTCTCATTCAAGCAGAGGACAAGGACACTCTTCTTCAACATCTGGCATTTGTAAAAAGACTTCTAACATGCCTAGGTTACACAATAAACGAAAAGAAATCCCAACTGGTACCCTCTCAAATAATTACATTCCTGGGTGCAAGCTTGAATATAACTACCCAGATGGCTTACCTTACGCCAGACAAACAAAGGCAACTGACAACATACTTCAAACAAATGGCAACACAAACCCAGTTATATCTGCAAGACAAATTCTGCAGGCTTTGGGGTTCATGGCATCCTGCATTCTACTAATTCCATATGCGAGACTGCATATGAGGAAACTTCAATGGTACCTAAAAAGTTTATGGAGTCAACATTGTTGCAGTCTAAAAACAATGATTCCTCTCATTCCCTGCCTACAACAGGAGTTTCTTTGGTGGGCAGAGACATGTCACCAAAACAAGGGACTGTCATTCATTCTACCCCCTGCCACCCAAACCCTAACTACAGATGCATAAGACTATGCTTGGGGGGCCCACCTGACGGGGAGATGCATTCAGGGCAAATGGAGCCCAAAACAAATGCATCTGCATATCAACCAGAAAGAGATGCTAGCTGTTCAGAATGCTCTGACAGCTTTCAAGGACTTACTTCATCCAGGACAACTACTGATAAAGACGGACAACACCACAGTTATGTGGTACATAAACAAGCAGGGGGGTACACATTCCTACTCCCTTTGCAGACTAGCCATGACATTTTGGAACACAACTTTGACTTACCAAATACATCTTCAAGCTCAATTCCTGCCAGGAAAACAAAATACTCTGGCAGACGACCTAAGCAGAAATCTTATGGACCCGCACGAGTGGAAACTGGATCCACAAATCTTCAGCATGTTAACAAAGAAATGGGGGAGCCCAGACATAGATCTATTTGCCTCTCCCCAAAATTATCAACTGGACAAATTCTGCACAAGGACTTCTCACAGACAAGCATGGAAAGTGGATGCCCTATCCTTCAGTTGGAAAAACCTATCAGTCTATGCCTTTCCCCCTCTGCCTCTTCTCTCCAAAGTCTTACTAAAGGTCAGACAGGAAAAAACAAAAATGATCCTAGTTGCTCCGGACTGGCCTTGCTAGCACTGGTCCCCAATTCTAAGGGATATGTCTCCACTCCCTCCTTGGTACTTGCCTCAAATACCACATCTACTGTCTTAGCAGAGCAATCAAATTCTGCACATTCAGCTTCAAACTCTGATCCTTGCAGCATGGCTGATCATTTAATTATTCAAGCAACAGCTCTCAGTAAATCTGTGATGGATGTCATTTTGGAAGCCAGAAGGCCTAGTACTAGAAAATCTTATGCTGAAAAATGGAAGAGAGTCTGTGCTTGGAACCAAGCACAAGGAACGGACACAGCAATGCCCAATATCCCTCAGATTTTACAATATTTGACTGAGATGCTTGACAAGGGCCTATCTTTTTCTTCAATAAAAATTCATGCCTTTGCCACCTCTGCTCATTACAACACGGAACCTCCCCTTTTTTCTCATCCTCTGCTTAGACAGTATCTTAGAGGGGCCAAACATTTAAGGCCTCCCAGAAGATCACCAACTCCTGCATGGGACCTCAATTTTGTACTGGAAAAACCTCAATTTTGTACTCGAAAAACTCACCCTGTCTCCTTTTGAGCCAGCAGCTACTGCGGATATAAAATTTTTATCTTGGAAAACAGCTTTCCTCTTGGCAATCACTTCAGCAATAAGGCTTTCAGAACTACAGGCTCTCATGGCTGTGGAGCCTTTTATTACATTTTACCTGGACAGGGTGTCCCTCAGGACCAATCCTTCTTTTATGCCTAAGGGGCTCTTAACCATACAATTCCCCTGCCAACATTTTACCCAAATCCGCAGAACAAGGGGGGAGCGTATTCTGCATTCATTGGATGTACACAGACAACTAAGATTTTACTTAAACAGGACTAAATCTCTAAGAAAATCTGAGCAACTACTGGTGGCATTTGCTGCAGGATCAGAGGAGAAGGCTATATCAAAGCAGACTATTTTTAAGTGGATAAGCCATTGCATTCATTTCTGCTACTTGCACCATGGTAAACCTGTGCCCAAGGGGATCAGGTCACATTCTTCCAGAGCTGCCTGTACCTCAGCAGCTTTTCTCAGAGCAGTTCCAACCAAAGACATTCTAGAAGCTGCTACTTGGAGCTCTGTTAATACCTTCACAAAGCATTATCATTTGCCTCTCTTCTCCCAATCCAGGGCAGGCTTTGCCACTGCAGTTCTGCAGGGCCTTATAGCTGCTCCTAATTCTATTAGTTCCATCCACCCATCCATAGCTTTGGGATTCTACCCAAATGTAATGACTGCAACAATGAAACATGAAGAACACAGTACAGTTGTGTCCACTTACCATACATGTAGACGTTAGAGTGTATTCACTGTTGCAGTCCAGGTTACCCACCCGCCATCCCCCCTTTTCTATAACTTCTCTGTCCTTCACTATATTCTAAAGCCTTTGTGGTGTATTTGCTTTTAGATGAAGGTAAAGTTTATGTTGCTAAAAGTGCATTTACATATGCTTCTGTTTATTTATTTATATATACCTATTATATATATATATATATATATATATATATATATATATATATATATATATGTATATGTATATATAATTGTTGGCTGCATGTTTTATACCCCTGACGACCTGATGTCATGGAAGAGGAGACAGCAACTGACGCAGAACCCAAGACTTTGTTATTCAGGCCGAATGAGGGCAACCTGCCAGCAGATTACCCCAAATGTAATTACTGCAACAGTGAATACACTCAAACATCTACATTTATAGTAAGTGTACACAACTGTACTTTGTGTGCTTTAGACAGACTTTTTCTGTCAGTTGCATTTACGTTATATACTCGTGTGTGTGTGTGTGTGTGTGTGTGTGTGTGTGTGTGTGTGTGTGTGTGTGTGTGTGTGTGTGTGTGTGTGTGTGTGTGATTTAGCCTGCTTTATTTAGGCTTGTGTAAATATTACTGTTGAGTTTTTCTGTGGTGACAGTAATTTTTCCTGCATTATTATGGCTGACCAAGACAAATACCCCAAGTCTGGGTTAAAGAAATGCCCAAAATGTGGCCAAAAGATGTCTGTAACAGACAGCCACGTAAATTGTGTTTACTGTTTAGGAGCATTTGCAAGACAGTTGTGCTATTTGTCATTCCTTCTCCTCAAGGGTCCTTCAGGAAAGGAAGAGAAAACTCCGACAGAGGCTTGTTGAAGCCTTTGTTTCAAGAAGCTTTGAGTGACCAAGATGGATCCAGCAAGTCCTCAAAATCTTCTAAGACTTCGGATTCGAAAAAATCTAAAAAGTCATCGACTTCGGCTCCATTGCCATCGGAACAGACTGTCTTTTTCTTTCAGAGCCAGTCCCCAGTATTGGAACCGGTGTCCGAAGTGCCTAAAAGTCCGTTACGTTAGTTGGTACCATCTTCGGTACGCTCCTCTCAATCTTCTACCAGCCTGTCAGTTCTGGATGTGGATCATGTGGTGTAGAAGCTGTTATTGGCACCGGCCTTAGCAAAAATGTTATCGGCTTTGACCCAAATGGCTTCGGAGCCAAAGACCTTTGCACCAACTCTAACTATTCCTCCTCCAAGCCATGTTGATCTTTCAGAGCCAGAGGTGTCAGACCTGATGTTAGTGGAACCCTCGGAGCCTACGCCTGCTCCAGTGTCTTTGGCTCCGTGCACTCTGACGTCCTCCGTACCGATCGAGGACTCTAGGAGCTGACACTCTCTGGTAGGGTCTGGGGAGGACAGTCGGACTGACTTGTCGGTTCCGACTCTGCCTCTTGGGGCCTCTGCTCGGATGAGCTCTGCTCCTACCTTGGGCTCAGAGCCCACTGTCCTGGTGCCGGGGGTGTTGACAGTTTCTTTCCAATCCATCGGGTCCCTCGCATCGGAGCAGAGGTGCTTTCGATGCCATGAGGAGAGTCATGTTTCCGAAGACATCCTCCACCTCAGGTCTGCCTTCCTCCTCCCCTAAAGTGCCTGTGTCTGCTTCTGCCTCGCACATCCTGGCCAAGCGTAAAGACCCAGAGCCTCAGAAAGCCCCATTGGGTGGCCCCTGCTCTTCCGAGACCTCACCAGAAGCTCCCACTGATGAGTTTCCCAGGAAGAGATTGTGTAAGAGGAAACCTCTAGACTCCCCACAGGAGTCTCTAACATCAGATACTGGCTTAGATGAGTCAGAAGGGTCCCCACTGTCCCCCTCTGAGGATATCTCATTCGCTGTGATACTTGAAATTCTTAGGCAGAGGGGTGACTGGCAGTCCAAAAGCCCTACTGAGGATGAGTCAGTTCTCCTGAAGGCTTTCGGGTCTCAGTCCTCCCCCTCTTGGGTGTCTCCACCCTTCAATGAGCTGATGCAGTTGGTCTCAAGAAGGGGTGGAAGTCTCTGGATACTATGGAACCTGCCCTAGGAGGCCTAATAAATTCATTTTTGCCCCCCTTGACAAAACATTTTTAACAAAAGGTGTTCCGGTTGATGCCATGGTGGTGGTGGCAGCCACCAAAAAGGAAATGTCTGAGACTTCCTTGCCTATCCATCCTCCTAACAGAGACTCCAGGATTATGGATAGATATGGGAAGCGCATATTTAGTTTTGCTCTTTAGACACTCAACTATTTAACCAGGTTATAAAGAGATCTCCTTAAGGAGCTAGGAGATACTCTTCAGGGTACAGTAGCTGCAGGAGCTTCCGACAAAGTTGCCGCCCAGCTTGCCACCCTCAGTTCTATAGTCAACTTATCCATGCGCCTCATCTCTTATGCAGCTGATAGAACAAGTAGGGCAGCGGGTACAGGAGTTGCTCTTAGGAGACATTCCTGGATGCGCTTGTGTTCCTTCATGGAGCCCTTCAAGTTATACTCCCATTTCGGGCCTAAAGTGAAGGAAGCCTTAACCAGGTGTGAACAGGACGGAAAGACTCTGCCTTAGGGGTCAGTTTTTCCACCCCGACCCTACCCTAAAGGTCAAAGGGGAGGAAAAATGTGGTTCAGAAAAGCCCAAGGAGCCTTTCAGGACACACGTGGTGAATCTCCCTCCAGAGGTAGAGGAGGGGGCAATAATGGAAGACGCCGCCCTCGCGGCAGAGGAGGTCCGCAGCACCAGGGCGACAGAGATCACTTCTCTGGGAAAGCCCTACCAGCGCTCCTGAGAGGAGGCCTGACTGTCCTGCTCTGGAGGCCATCGGGGGTCGCTTATCTTTGTATCCAGACGCCTGGCTCAAAATAACAAAAGACAGCTGGGTACAAAGTATCATTTCCAGAGGATACTTCATTCCATTCGCCACACACCCGCCAAACATGAGAGAAATCCCAGATATTCCACCCAGTTGCAGGGAACAGGCAACAATAGAGGTCCAAACGTTGCTAAGAAAGAATCATCCAACCAGTCCCAGCAGACCAGACAGGATCCAGGACTTACCCAAGATTCTTTTTGGTTCCAACGAAGACAGGGGGACTGGAGACCCATATTGGACCTCGACAGACTGAACCAATACGTAAAGAAAGAGAAGTTTCGGATGGTCACGCTTCAGTCTATACTTTCCTTCTTAGGGAAAGACAATTGGATGTGCTCGATAGATCTCAAGGATGCGTACTACCACATAAAAATAGCCAGACCATCCAGGGATCACCTGCGCTTCTGGCTGGGAGCCAATCATTACCAGTTTCGAGCCCTGCCCTTTGGTCTCACTACAGCCCCCAGAGTGTTTACCAAATGCATGGCAGTGGTCACGGCTCACCCGAGGCTTCTAGGATTCCAGGTGTTTCTGAATCTAGATGATTGGTTCCTTACCGCCACCACCAGGCATCAACTCATTCGGGCCAGGGAGACCACTCTGTCACTCTGCAATCATTTAGGCATTAACAATCAACTCAGAAAAATCTGCCTTGTCGCCATCACAGCATATTGTTTTTATCGGGGCAGTTGGACACCACCACCACCACCACCACACTAAGGCTTCCAATAGAAAGAGTCTTTCTTCTTTGTCAGCATCTCAGCATTCTGATATCAAAAGACAGAGCACCAGAATCAGAAGTTCTTAAATTATTAGGCATGATGGCAGCAGCAATTCTAGCCATACCACTAGCTCGTATGCACATGTGGATATTACAGTGGCTGTTGTTCACTCAGTGGTCTTACCAAATGCTTCCCATGTCTCACACTATAATGATCACAAATTCCTGCACAAAGGACCTTCAGTGGTGGTTGACCTCACTTCATGTCATGATAGGATGCCCATTTGTGCTACCTCCCTGATAGGGGGGGCATTTTCAGGGAAAGACAGCCCAAGGCACATGGACCTATCAAGAGATGCATCTGCATATCAATGTCCTGGAGATGAGAGCAGTACTTTTGGCGTTGCAGTACTTTCAGGACTTTCTTCCTCTGGGTACGATGGTGATTCAGATAGACAACATGTCGGTGGTCTGGTATTTAAACAAACAAGGAGGAATCAGGTCTTACCCCCTTTGTCGAGAGGCCCTCAGAGTATGGCTGTGGGCTATTTCCACCCAATTCTTTCTGTTGGCAACGCACATCCCGGGGGACATCCAGCGTGATAGCAGACAACTCCGCAGGGCCATATTGTTGCCCCATGAGTGGTCCCTCAAGAAAGAAATTGCGGACAGGATATTCTGCAGGTGGGGCCAGCCTTGCTCCGACCTTTTTGCCAGTCACATGAACACGAAATGCAGAAGCTACTTTGCCCTGATCCCCCCTCCGGGAGAAGCCCCAAGGGAAGCACTCGTACACGATTGGCCTCCGGGTCTCCTTTATGCATTTCCACCAATCCCATTGATACCCAAGGTTCTACAGAAAGCAAAAACCCTGGGAAGGACCATAATTTAAATAGCCCCTCATTGGCCTTGTCAGATTTTGTTCCTCTTCCTTCGACTTCATCTTTTGGAGGATCCTTGGATTCTGGACCCAGTTCCAGACCTTCTGACGCACTCGTCGGGGGATCTTCATCCCTCTCTGCAGTCCCTGAAGCTGACAGCTTTGCTGCTCCAGTTCCCATCATAGCCAGGTTCCATAACCTCTCCATTGAGACAAAACAGATCCTTTTGTCTTATAAATCTACTAGGAAACTATATCTTAGCAAATGGAAAAAATATTCTATATGGGCCTCTAAAAAAATAATATTGATCCTTACCAAGCCCCTATGGCCTCCATCTTAGAGTTCTTGACTATGACTTTTAACAAAGGAGCTGCCGCAACAACAGTTCGCAGTTGGCCGTATTGGAGCCAAGGGATTGTCTCCGAACCCATCAGTAAAGAAAGAAAGTGAGATAAACAACTCACATGGAACATTATTGCAAGTACATAACTTCTTTTTTTCTACAGTTTGGGGGGTTTAGCACAGTACATTAATCATGCGACCATTTGTGCTCTCATTATCTCGTCATCAGATATTTATTCCATCCTTGCCCTAAGTCCACGAACTTCCTTTCCTTGGCCTTCATCCAGTTTATCACATTGATGCTGTAATGCCATCATTATTTCCAGGTTGTTTTTCTGCCACCCCTTTTTTCTTCCCAATCATGTTTCTCTCTTTCCTGCAAATTCCTTTTCTGTCCTGTTTTACTGGCTTCCCAAGGTGTTAGAAGATTTTCTGTGTTATTGTTAAGATTTTTCCAAGTTCCTTAAATACTCTGTTAAAGCACATTCCAGTTTTAGTTACAAATTCTACGACAGTTTTAGATTTTAAGTGTTTGCAGTATTTCTCAGAAATGTCTTAGAAATCAAAGTTTTGAAGCAAAACAATAGTCTGTCTAGTGCAGCATTTCTTTATAGCTTACTTGTCGCCCTGATGCTGCATGTATGCCACTTTGTCTGACAATAACAGTACATCCAAAAAAGTTTTATAGAGAATTGGGAAATAAGGTAAAAGGAATTGAAAGACCGCCAAAAAAAGAAGAAATGGATTTGTTTTGTAGAAGTTAACTATGAAGATCCTGTGGACCATAACAAAGATGCTAAATGGATAGAAGAAGTCAAAGGAAAGAATAAGAGGTTCAAAGGTACAGGATATGAAATGGGATGAAGTAACAGCCAGAGACACTGAAACAAAGTTAAGAAAAGCCTCTAATTGGAAAATCCCAGGCCCAGATGCAGTACCAAATTTTTGGCTAAAAGTATTAACATCTTTGCACGAAGATTTAGCCTTGAGTAAGAACTATTTATATGCACACCCAGAATTTACACCAACTTGGTTAACAACAGGAAAAACAATGCTCCTACTTGAGTGAACCTGCAAGCTAACCTAAAAGTTATAGAGCAGTAACTTGCCTTCTGACGACGTGTAAACTATCCACAGAAATTGCTGCCGACAGAGTTTATAGTAATTTAGAACAAAACTCAATTATGACAGTAGAACAAAAGGGCAATAAAGAAAGTCATATGGAACTAAGGATCATTTGTTGTTAAAGTCATAGTGGAGAACTGTAAAAAGGGGAAGAATCTAAGTATGGCACGGATTGACTACAAAAAAAGCATTTGATAGTATCCCACATTCATAGATAAGAGTGCTTAAAAATGTATAAGATACACCCTACACTGATAGACTACATTACAGTGACCATGAAACAGTGGCAGACCATTTTGCAATTATGCCATATTAAAGGACAAATTATTATCCCAGAGATAAAAATTCAAAGGCGGATATTCCAGGATGACTCTCTTGTCACCGCTGCTTTTCTGCCTTGTCCTTAACCCTGTGTAGGTCATCAGATGGGGAACTGAAAGCACAACTGAAAGTTGTCAAAACTTTTTCAGATGATATAAGAATGTCATTTGGTCTTGATAAATGTGCAAAAGCAACCTTTAAAGAAGGAAAACTGCAACATCAGGAAATCATCAGTTTGGGACAAGAATGTGATTTAAAAGAGGGAGTGTATAAATACATGGGAATTGATGAAGGATCAACAATAAAACACAAACAAATGTGAATAAAACTTAGTAAGGAATATTTCAGAAGACTTAAATTAATCTTGAATACAGCACTGACATCTAGGAACAAAATTCAAGCTATAATCCAATTTGCACTTTCTGTCCTAGCTTAAAGTTTTGGAGTGATTGACTGGCCCCCAAAACGTGTTGGATAGATTAGATCGGAAAACAAGAAAGACCCTTCATGCTCACCATATGATTTATAAAAATCAGTGCATGCCAAGACTATATATTCCCCATTCTGAAGGAGGGAATGGTCCTCCTTGAAATTGATTATATGTATAGCTCTGCAATCGTGGGACTCAACACATCTGCTGACCTCACAAGACCCAAACATTGTGAAGGTTTTGAAACATGAGGAGAATAAGTCTAAGATGACTTCTTTGCTTAATTTAGCAGAAGCATATCGCCATCAAGCAGGAACAGAATCAAACCAAATGTGGATAAAAATCAGGCAGCAACTGAATGTGCTAAAAAAACAAAAAGAATATAAGATGAAGAACCAGATGAGAAGGCAAGAAATGAGGAAAAAGCATAAGTATAGTTGGAAGTATAGAAAACTTCTGGAAGAACCTCATGTTGATCAGAAACGAACGCAGGAATGGTTAAGGAGAGGTGAATTCAAACCAAGAGATGAAAGGTTAATATTGGCAGCCCGAGATAGTGGGCTACGTACACGTTGGTTTACAAAGTCCATTGAACATGTGGGAGAAACAGACAAATGTAGGTTTTGAAAAACCAAATTGGAAACAGTTGCACACCTTGTTGCAGGTTGCGACATACTAATGGCAGAAGGACTGTATACTGAAAGGCATAATAATGTCACAAGATTGTTGCACTGGGGATTGTGCAAACACTATGGTATTGAAGTGGCTGAAAAACACTGGAAACATGAACCACAAAGCATCATAGAAAATGATGAAGTTTGTATCACTTGGGACCACCCATTACCAACAGTTCAAAAGACAGATGCTAGAAAGCCGGATATAGTGGTTCAAGAAAAGAAGACAAGAGTAGCATTGATCATTGAAATCGCCAGTGACTACAGTGTCTTGCGTACAGAGAGGCACAAAGTCATAAAATATCAGGATCTGCAGGCAGAAATGAGAGCAGTGTGGAAGAAAGATACCCAGACAGTTCCAATAGTAGTAGGAGCAATGGGTCTTATAAAAAAGAATCTGCAATCGTATTTAGGTATGTTACCAATCCATGTAACTTAATAGGAATTGCAGGAGTCATTACTGCGCACATTGTGGGTGCACCAAAGAGCACTTTTGGCTGACATCAAAGATTGAAATAATACTAATTTCATGAACTTTAATCGAACTCTGATTTAGGAATGGGGCCCATTCCCGTCATGGTATTAGAAACCCAAAAGACTTGGAGAAATTAAAAATGCTGTGTCACCATCATTATTTCCAGGTTATTTTTCTGCCACCCTTTTTTTCCTTCCAGTCATGTTTCTCCCTTTTCTGTCCTGTTTTGCTGGCTTCCCAAGGTGTTAGAAGACTTTCTGTGGTATTGTTAAGATTTTTCTAAGTTCCTTAAAGACTCTGTTAAGGCACATTCAACTTTTAGTTACAAATTCTATGACAGATTTAGATGTTGGGTATTAGCAGTATATCTCAGAAATGTCTTAGAAACCAATTTCTGAAGCAAAACAATAGTCTGTCTAGTGCAGCATTTCTTTATAGCTTGCTTGTCGCCCTGATGCTGCATGTATGTCACTTGGTCTGACAATAGCACTATATCTACTAGAATGTGAAGAATTATTTCTTTTTCTCCAAAATCTTGCTGTATTTAGCAAATGCTGACATTGCATTCTGAGAGTTTCCTCCTTTGGGATGATACTATTAATTTTTTGTGCTGTTTGCCCTTTCTGTGAAAGTGTGAACCGTCTTGTCTCTTTGGAAATCCTTGCCACCCAATATTTACTGTTAGACTATCATTTGTAACATTTAAGAGGTGTCTACTGTTCATTTAGCTGATGTCCTTCAAGGATGCATCTGCAGTCTTAACAAATGGGTTGTCCTGTCGTCAGGCAGCCCTTCAGTCGGCCGGATTCCAAAGTCTGGGTCTGGCTTCGGCTGGTGTCGCACTTCACCCGACATCATTGCGGCAGTTTTTCGGGTATAAAGGCATCAGCCGACGCCATTTTCCTCAGTCTTTCTTGCCGCGTGGAGCCCGAAGCAGAAGCTGTTCGCAAGTGCCGGTCGGTCAGATCCAGAGATAACTATTACCGAATACAACTTCGAAGACTTCTATAAAGCTAAGTACCCCGTTGGGGACTCTTTCTTGCCTCAGCCGATGTCAGAGAAAGTTAATAACTGTTTATCTTGTGGGAAACAAATACCTCATAAAGATTTCCACTCCTATTGCATACATTGTTTAGGCCCAGACCACGACATAGCAGCTTGTCTAGCCTGTTCCTCTTTTAACCGACGGACGCTTAAACGTCGGTCGGACTTTGCTGAACAGATATTCGGCTCTGACTTTGCCTACATTATGCCGTCGGATCCTCCGACTACACAAATTACTAAAAAACGCAAAGAAAAGGACTGACACTCGCGGTCCGCGGTTTCGGCCGAAACCGCGGTTAAGCAAGCCATGAGTGTCTCGGTTTCGGCCGAAACCGAGCAGGCGTTTTTTTCTTCAGCCGATAACTTGCCTTCCACCGAGGCCTCTTCTAGCCTGGTAGAGACGGCCTCTGAAATCCAACCTGCTGTTGTGGTTTCACAGGAATTATCAGACACCATTCCCCTGGATGTTTCTACCCCTGCACGTGGAGCGGCTAGGCCTCCTCCAGCTATGTCTATTAAGGCCTTTGCCAGGGCTAAAGCAGCCAAAACAACAAAATCTGTGCCTGCCAAGCCTCCTTCTCACAGGCCCAGCACTAGCTCCCACATGCTTTCTTTGGCTGAGGATCTCATATCCTTAATCCGTGGAGCCCAGCCTCATCCTGACAGGGCCTCTCCCTCCTCCAGAAAAGAGACCTAGAGCAGAGCCCCCTGAGCCAGTATCCGCAGATGATTCTTCTGATGACTCGGAGCATACAGACCCTCCTGAGGCTTCTTATTCCCCTTACGAGGATTCAGATGCTGAGGAGTCCATCCCTTCAGCCTCCCCTCCTGAGGAATTTTCCTTTGGGGAAACCTTGCATGCTATGAGGGAACAATTTCAGTGGCAGGGCCAAGATTTCCCAGACTCTAGAAAGAGGCTTAGGACCTTTCTACATTTGCCACAACGTAGACCTTTGGCTATACCTCCAGTTCTTCCTGTTGTTGATGATGCATTCAATGATGCATGCTCTGCTCCTGATTCTTTACCTCCGGCTCCTGTTAAGCCTGATAGGTACTATAGGGTCCCGCACACTCATCACCATTTTTATAAGGCTCCTGTTGCGGATCCAGAGACTATATCCCAGGGCCCTAAAGCTGTAGCAGCTACTTCTTCTAAAAACCCCCTCCCCTCTGAAAGGGAATCCAGGTCCTTAGAGAGATGGGGTAAAAAGGTTTACACCTCTGCTACTTTGTCAGCTAGAGCTTTGAACTGCCAATTCCATATGATTCAATATCAAGAGTTTATGCTTGACCAGTTGACTAAGAAACTATCCCCTGAAGAATCTTTAGATAAAAAGTATGTTCAGGAAATGGTACATAACATACAGCAGGTTAGTAACCATTCTTTAAAATGTGGCTATGATGCACTGGAGGCTTCCTTTAGATCAGCCATGACTGGCACAGTTATTAGGAGGCATGCATGGTTGAAAGAACAGGCATTACCAGACCATGTCAAATCAAAGCTTTTGGATGCACCTATGGACAAGGTCAATTTATTTGGTTCCCCTGCACAGCAGGTACTAAAAAAGATGGAAGAGAAAGCAAAATCTGTTCAAACAGTAAAAGATTTCCTACAAGTTCAACCTCCAAGGTTTAGCAGGAACTGGCCCTCCAAGAACTGGTCCTTTTCGGAATCCTCTAAGCCACAAAGAGGCAGGAATAGGCGCACTAGAAGCAGAAACCAATCCAGGGGTGCCTACAGGGGTCGCCAATGGCATGGTAACAACCAACGAGGCACGGATACAGCCACCACCTCTACAACAACTCAATCTCAGTGACTGGGCGGTGGTACCGCCTACCAGGGAACAACTACAAGCACCCTTGGGCGGAAAGCTAACATTATTTTCAAAAAACTGGCACTGCATTACAACAGAAAAATGGATTTTGCAAACTATAGACCAAGGTTACAGGTTCCATTTCCATACTCTACCAGAAAAGAGAGGAATGCCAAACCTACCACCTACTCAAAGGGCAGAAGCTCTACAACAAATTTCTCAATTATTAAAAATGAGAGCTGTGGAAAAGGTACCATCTATGGAACAGGGAAAGGGATTCTACTCAAGGCTCTTCCTGGTACCAAGGAAAGAAAACAAATGGAGGCCTATTCTAGACCTGTCCGCCTTAAACACATTCCTCATTGTACCCAAATTTAAAATGCTGACCCTACAGCAGCTTCTTCCCATGCTGGGCAAGGAGTCTTGGCTGGTAACTCTAGATCTCAAGGAGGCATACCTGCACGTCCCCATAAGACCAATTTGCAGAAGATACCTCAGATTTCTTGCAGGATCAGAGCATTATCAATTCTCAGCATTGCCATTTGGCTTATCTACTGCACCCAGAGTGTTCACGAAATGCCTGGCATCAGTTATAGCTCATTGCAGACTTCAGGGGATTCAAATCTATCCCTACCTGGACGACTGCCTGATACAAGCGGACAGCAAGAACAAACTAGCAGAAGACTTACAAAGAGTCATTTACCTGCTGCAAGCTCTGGGATATACAGTCAATACAGAAAAATCAAGGCTGATTCCATCCCAAAGAATAACCTTTCTGGGTGCAGAACTGGACACATCAAAACAAATGGCATTCCTAACTGCAGAAAAGAAAGAACAACTTCCTCTCTACTTCTTGGCATTAACAAAGCAGAGCCATCTGACTGCAAGAAAAGTGTTACAAGCTCTAGGCTTCATGGCATCCTGCATAATACTGGTCCCTCATGCCAGGCTGCATATGAGAAAGCTACAGTGGTACCTAAAGAATTTGTGGTCCCAGCACAAGCACAGCCTAGAAACCAAAATTCCAGTGATTCCATGCCTGAAACAGGAGTTCCTATGGTGGGCTCAGGCATGCCAATCAAACACAGGATTGCCCTTCTGCAGAAGTCAACCGAGACAATCCATCGCGACAGATGCCTCAGACCTCGGCTGGGGGGCACACATGCTGGACAAGTGCATTCAAGGCCTATGGACTCAAGAACAGCTACATCTGCACATAAATCTAAAAGAAATGATGGCAGTGAAATTGGCAATCCAGGCATTCAGACCCCTTCTCGAAGAAGGCCAGTTGATGATAAGAACAGACAACACCACAGTTATGTGGTACATCAACAAACAGGGAGGCACACACTCATACCCTCTATGCCGGCTGGCACTCGACCTATGGGATGTGGCTCTGAGCTACAACATTCAGTTACAGGCAATTTATGTACCAGGGAAGGAAAACATTCTAGCAGACACATTAAGCAGAACTACAACAGATGCCCACTAATGGATGCTGCATCCGGACATCTTCAAAACCATCACAAGAAAATGGGGATTACCACAAATAGACTTGTTTGCATCCCCACTCAATCACCAGTTGAAGAAATTCTGCACAAGGACTTACCACCCACTTGCTTGGAAGGTGGACTTCCTTTCTTTCAGTTGGAAAAGCCTGACAGCATATGCATTCCCACCACTTCCTTTGATGCACAAGGTGCTTCTGAAGATCAAAGAGGAACGTCCGAGGATCATTCTGATAGCTCCAAACTGGCCAAGGCAACATTGGTACCCACTTCTGAGGAGCATGTCCAGGGAACAAATTTGGACGCTGCCCCTGATTCCGTTACTGCTGACACAGAACAACTACAGCATCCTGCATCCAAGTCTAAAGACTCTGCAGTTAACTGCATGGAACATTACATAACAGCAATTAACCCGAATTTATCCCAAAGGGTTAAAGACATAATACTGGAGGCTCGTAGACCTTCCACAAGAAAGAATTATGCAGCAAAATGGAAAAGATACCTCATTTGGAGTACTGCAAAGAGGCAAGATGTGACACTGGTGAACATAGCCAACATCCTGGAGTACTTGGCAGAGCTCTACCATACAGGCCTGTCCTATTCCTCCATCAAGATACATGCATCAGCTATTTCAGCAGAATACAACTTGGATCCTCCTGTCTTCTCGCATCCTCTGCTTAGACAGTTTCTGAGAGGAATTAAAAATGTAAAACCTCCCAGGAAACCTCCATTGCCAGCATGGGACTTGAATTTTGTACTGGAAAAACTAACTCTACCTCCTTTCGAACCAGCAGCAACAGCAGAATTACAATACTTATCCTGGAAAACTGCCTTCCTGCTAGCAATAACTTCAGCAAGAAGGGTTTCTGAACTGCAGGCTTTGATGGCAGTGCAACCCTTCCTGATCTTCCACCAAGACAGAGTGTCCATGAGAACAAATCCTACATTTATGCCTAAGGTGTGGTATCCAGAGTTTCTTTAAATCAGGCTATCCACCTACCTACATTCTTCCCCAACCCACAGAACAGGGGAGAAAGGCTCTTACATACCTTGGATGTACACAGACAATTGCGCTACTATCTGGACAGAACAAAAAACAATAGAAAGACTGACCAGCTTCTGGTAGCATATGCAACAGGGAAGGAAGGAAAAACAATCTCTAAACAGACTATTTCCAAATGGATAGGAAATTGCATCAGATTTTGTTACTCCTATCATGGGAAGAAAACTCCAGAGAACATCAGGCCTCACTCCACAAGGGCTACAGCCACTACCACAGCTTTCTTACGAGGAGTGGCTACCAAGGACATTATAGAGGCTGCTACTTGGACCTCCGTTCATACATTTGCCAAGCATTATAACTTACCACTATACTCTAGATCCCGTGCTGGTTTTGCCACTGCTGTTTTGCAAGGGATCCTAACTACACCATAATCCTTTCTCTTTACCTCCTCCCCTAGTTTAGCTTTGGTATTCTACCCATTTGTTAAGACTGCAGATGCATCCTTGAAGGACATAGTACAGTTTTGTACCTACCATAAATGTAGATGTCCGAGAGGAATGCATCTGCAGTCAGGATTACCCACCCTCCTTCCCCTCTGAGGTACTCCTAGGGTATTTACCAATCTTCAGCTAGCTTGGGGGGGATCTATTATGGTGTATTTGTTTGTATATATGTACATACATGCTTATTTTGTGTGTTTGCTCTCTACTATTTGGAATCTTTGACATTTATCCAAATTTAGCCTTCCAAGAGGGCACCTGGCATCTGGGGCAAGAAACACTGAGGAAAATGGCGTCGGCTGATGCCTTTATACCCGAAAAACTGCCGCAATGACGTCGGGTGAAGTGCGACACCAGCCGAAGCCAGACCCAGACTTTGGAATCCGGCCGACCGAAGGGCTGCCTGACGACAGGACAACCCATTTGTTAAGACTGCAGATGCATTCCTCTCGGACATCTACATTTATGGTAGGTACAAAACTGTACTTTTCATGCTCTCAACATTCCCATGGCCCCATTAATAATACTGCAGTAGTTCATGAATTCGGGTCTGACAATTGCAGACATTTATGCTTGGCCCACATGCAGACTACAGGTTAAAATGAAAAAAACAGTTTGAAGTGAGCAGTGATTTGAGAGAAAGCAAACATACTAGAGACCTGTACAAGTGCGGATGTGCAACACTTGACATCCTCTGGTGAAGGGCTTTGTGTGTCTGATACATGCTAGCATTGCCATGTCTGAATATGGCTACTTGTAAAATGGTCATAAATGAACTCATGAGCCATCTGACTGATTTCTTAGGGAATGCTTTGGGATTCATTTTTGTTCTGCTGTCTGTAATCTGAAAGGTGATTTTAGGCTACAGACTGAGTATTTGTACATATGTTTTTGACATTTTTTTTTTAATAGAGCTGCTGACCATTGGAACATTTGCTACCTTTCCTACAAGATGCGTTTCGCACTTGAGGTTTTTAAAATCTTTCCTTAATGAATTTAAGGATTCGGTATTAAAGTATATGTGGGATTAGTAACACGTGTGTTATCTGTCAGTATATTTAAGCTTCTCATTTGGATGTGAGTTGCAGCTGTCTTGTTTTATCTGCTTATTACTATAGAGCTCACACCATAATCATTCTTAGTGTTGAGGTCCTAGCTGTTTGTACACTGCACATTTTAGATGCAGAAATCTAATGTGTTTATGCATTTTTAGAATTTTAGTACGCTGCATATAAATATTTTTTCTTCATCATGGTTGCGAGTTGTTTCTCTTGCTGTAGTTTGTATGTCACAAAAAAGCATCATCATCTCTTCCTTTCTAAGCATCCTTAATTGCTTAGCCTACAGTCATTTGCTTTTGCCTTAGTTATGGCTTTCACTTGCTTGCATGGTTTGTCTTGGTACAGGTTTTGGTTCACATCAGCTGCACAGCTGGACTTGCGTGTAGAAATGAGCAAGTGCCAGTACCCAGGTTTTAATCAGGACTTTGTTACTGAAAAATAACTTTTAGCAGAACTCAAGATGTTAGAACATGGGATCAGATCTTCCAAGTCATGTTTTGTTTGTGTATGTATAATAAAGATTATTGATGCAAAAAAAATAAAGCTGACATGAAAACTGTAGTAAATTAATAAAGCAAATGTGACCATATAATAGGTCATTCAGGCTAGCAATGTGATGAAATTAAGAAAACAAAGGCATAGAGTAGATAAGTACTAATACTGTAATTTCTTTAACTCTCTTATAGCACAGTCACTGTGTGATAATCAACTGTCAACAAGTCCAGCACACTTCTTGAGTGCCATAGGAAGTGCAGGGCCAATGGAGATACTTCCCTGAGTGCAAGACTGCAGAGGGACACTAACTGGAGAAAACCGTGTGCATGCGCGTGTGCTCACACAAATATACATGTACATATGTACATGTGTGTGTGTGTGTGTATATATATATATATATATATATATATATAGATTTACTATTGTTCGAATGGAAAAACATTTGCCGTTTGAAACAACGAAAAGTAAACCCGAACACAAACATTTCGATCGGCCACAATGTCGATCCAAATGATCGACATATTTGAGTCGACATTGTAGCCGAAACCATCATGTGATAGCCATATAGGAGCTGATGTAAATCAGACTCCTATATAACATATCACGTTTTTGTAGGGGGGGGGGCAAGCCCCCCCACAACTGCCTGTGGGGGGGCTGTGCCCCCCCACACCCCTGCTACTAATATATTCTAACTCTGAGATCACACTACAGGGGGGATATGGATGAATTTCCAATCCCCACTGTACCGCAATCTCCGTGCAGATAGTCGAATACACTTATGCGAATGCACTACTGCATTCACATAAGTGTGTTCGACTATCCCATCCATTTATATTTTGTGCACAACATTCTGATTTTTGGCAGCAGTGTTGCCGAAGGACTGTCATTTACACAAACCATAGTAAACCATAGATATATATATATATATATATATATATATATATATATATATATATACATACATACATACACACACACACATACACACACACACACGCACACCTTATAATCTCAATCAGTGTAATTTGACATGTACTATATTTTTTATTTATTCACACTAAACATTAACATACATTACTTTGAATGACAGTATATCTACTCAAAGTAATGCATCTGCCCTCCTCTTCATTCTGCTGGTATACCCAGCACAACTAGCTTTTCTGAATGCTGTCATGAAGTAAGAAAGCATTAACAGTTAGAACCAGGACAGAAATATCAGGTATAGTTATGGAAAATGATTTTCACCTTAGTCCCACAGTAAGTTTTGGACCCCCCCCCCCCCCGTGTCTTCCCTTTTTTGTTCTGTGTGGTCTGGCTATATTTTTAAAGTGGAACATAACATCTGAAAGCGTTGTCTGTAAAGTAAGGATCTGCCTCTTCATTGTCCAGGAGCACTTTTTGAAAGACCATGAAGCTTGTAGTATTAAAAAAAAAGCAGAAATGGAAGGCAGATAGGATCAAGGCAGAGAAAGATTAATGCAGATGTAGGTAAAAATGACTTTTTAATGCTTATTGCGGTGACATTTATGTGTGTACCTGAACAGTAGAAAGCCAACATGTCAGAGTAGGTATTTTTGATGCATTTTTTATTTATTAATTTAGTTCATTTGTTAACAGGGAAAGTCTGACTGGGCCAGGAGCCCATTTTCAGTGGAGGCCCAGGGAGAAAAGCTCCACAACAGTACAATGTATACATTGTCAGACACAGCATTTGTTCACTGTACAGTAATGTTAAGACATTAATATACAATTATATATGCAATAACATAAGACAATTAAGGCAAAAAGTGATCCACAGAATAGCATTGTTGGCCTTGAGATGTTATAAATTAACCTTGTACACACTGTCCTAAAAGAAGTGTTGGCAAGGTAGCAAGCATGGGATAAGTTAACCTTGTGCACAGTTCTGTATAAGCAGTGTTGACAAGGTAGCAAGCATGGGATTAATACAAGGAATATTTAGTTGAGGTGGGATCAGGGAGAATTTGTAGCAATAGCGACGAGAAACTGTCTGGATGGGTAGGCAGTGTAGGGAGTGAGCATAGGAGGATTAGCCTGTGGTAAGGCAGGAGAAAAGCCAGTGGTTAGTTAGGTAGTTTATTAATAGTTGTTTGAACTTGTGATGGTGTGGGTTTTTAGTTATTGCAGGAGGTAGAGGATTCCATAATCTGGTAATTTTATTGGAATAGAGACAGTCACCATGATAGTTATTAGATTTGGTGACCTTTAGTTTAAATTTATTGGAGGATCTCAGGGTCCTGGGGTTTTAAGATTTGGTTGGACGAGACTGGAGAGGGAAGGGCAGTTAGTGGGGAAGGTGAATTATTTTATGGACCATTGATAGTTGGTTGAGAGCCAGAAGGTTAGAGAGTTCAAGCCGTTTTAGTTGAGAGAGCACAGTAGAGTGGTGAGTCCTGTGTGGGGCATTCAAAGCAAACTTTGCAGTTTTGTGATAGCAGGATTCTAGGTTATTTAGGTCTGATTTGCGAAAGTTGGTGAATATGTGGGAACTGTAAAGGAGGGGTGAATGTAGGTGAGGACGGGCTGTGGCGAGCCTGGCGTTGTGGGACAGGTATGGTTTGGCCCTATATAAGTTGCCAAGCTTAACGTGCACTTTTTTGATTGTTAAGGAGACCTGTTTTTTTAAAGTGGGTTCCTATCGTGTGATCGGAAATTGTAAACGGCAAAATCATATTGAACAATCCCGATTGGTCGAAACGTCATGCGCGTAACAGAAATCGCTGTAGGGAATATTTTCCTTTTACTTCAATGCAGTGCGATCTCGGAGTAGGAATATTTAAGTAGCGGGGGTGTGGGGGTGCAGGAGGGCTTGCCCCCCCCCCTACCTACACATTTAGGTAAGTATCGTTTTTTTATTTTTTTATTATATTTTCGAAATTTCAAACATCGCTCATATGGTGTCGACCATATGATGTTCAATGTTTGAAACTTGTGAAAATATAATATAGACCCTTTTAAAGTTTAGATTCTCATCAATAGTGACCCCTAAGAGTTTGGTATGAGTTGTGTGTTCGATTTTTGTGCTGTTTGAGGAGTAAATTGATAGAGGGGCATTACAATGTTTGGATTTCTTGTTTTTGAAGATTATAAGTTTGGTTTTGTTTGGGTTAAGAATTAATTGATGATTTGAAAGGTATTTTTCTATAAGGGTAGCATTGTTTGCATATTGGATGGTTGTGCCTAGTTTAGTTGCTGTACTGCAATCATTTGTGAATAGGATGAAGAGGAGTGGGCCTAGTATTGAACTTGGGGGACGCCTACAGAAATGGGGAGAAGGGAGGAGAGAGTATTTTGCCATTTGGTGGCCTGCTACCTATTTGAAAGATAACTGAGGAACCAGGACAGAGAGGGTGAGTTGATACTGTAGGTAGAGAGTTTATTGAGTAGAAGTTGGTGGAAAATGGTGTTGAAGGCTTTAGACATGTCCAGAAAGATAGAGGAGACTGCCTGGTCTTCATGTAGAAGTTTATTGATGGGTATTTGTAAAAGAGATTAGGGCAGTGGAAGTACTGTGTTTGGGTCTGAAACTGTGTTGTGAATGGGATAAGAGATTATTTGAGAGCCAATGGTTGAGAAGCTGTTTGTGTATGCATTTTTCTAGGATTTTGGCTATGGGGGATAGAATGGTGATTGGGTGGAAGTTGGATAGTTCTTTGGAGGGACCTCTTTTGTGGAGTGGGATGATATGGGCTATTTTCCAGAGAGTAGGCACATAATGTTCTTTCCAAGTTTTTTCTAAGTATGTAGTGCAGAAAATTGTTTGATCATTGTCATCCCATGCCTCTCCCAGGGATGTGAATCCTTTTATGCACAACATTTATTTAATTGCTTGATGTTGTAGAAGGTATTTAAAACTGAATCACTTATCTGAACCTGATTATGACAGAAACTTAATGGAGATTAAATCACTGATGGATGAAGGCAGCATTTAATTGCACTGTTACAAGGAAGAGCTGAGTAATAAAGCAGGTATAAAAAAACTTAAATGGAGCTCTGATATTAGGACCCTCCATGGTGGGTGTAAGATTGAGTTCATTCAGTAGGTCGTTCCATTTAATTTCTTCTAAGGCTGTTCCTGTGCTTAGAGGTTCTTGCTGGTCTCCTTCTCTTCTTTTCTGTTTAATTTTTTCTCAGATGTTCCTGTATGTGGAGGTCCGTGCACCATCCGACTTCACATGGAGCAATATCACACACTGCTTTAATAATGAGTTTCTAGCCACTGACAATGTCATTGCTTTTCTTTCCCTCGCTCATTTTCGCTTTTGAATCTGGCTTTTGTTACAGAAAAGTTTAAACGTTTAATGCATGAAAGAACAAAACTTTGAGTGTCCATATGACTGTCAAATAATGAACCAGAACCAGCACCAACATTGTCTGTAATGCATAGGAGAGGAGCACAACATGGACTGCCATAAATGCCAGCAGTTCAAGCTGGCCACTCACTGATGTCAGAGAGAGAAGCTCCTGCCCAGTTTCACTGTCATAAAAATGGTGTTAGCTGAAAGTCTTCTGATGGGAATCCAGAAGAATTTTTTGTGCAACCCCTGGGTCTTTGCCAAAAGGCAGCATAGAGGGCAGGCCACAGTCAAATCTTTTTTTTTTGAGGACTGTTTCAAAAATGACCCTCCCACCTCACCATATGATGTAAGATTGTTCTCAGCTTGCAAGAGCTCCAGCTCAGGCCCAAGGGGTTAGAGGAGGTGCATCCTCAGCTTCTGTATTTGGGGTGGTACCTCTTGAGATATCGATGCTGTGTTTATCACAGTTAATTGGCCAATTCATGGCCACAGCTGACCTGAGTTTGGGCAGCAGCTCTGTGAGTCTGCCCCAGCTATAGCTAGGTGATAGTACTTCATCAGTGAATTTGTTTCCTCAGGTCCACCTCTACCCCTCCCAGATTCAGTAAGATTCAGTGACACTGGTAGACAGGGGTCCAGTTGTGCTTGCATCGGTCTTTTAGTTCACGCCTTTGACTTTAGACAGTTCTGAGAGTTCTCATGAGACATGTCCATGTTGGTGCAAATTCAGACCATTAGGGAGCATGCCTCGCTGCCAGCATTGTCTTTAGTGCAGGCCATTCATGTCCTTGCACCATTCGGAAACATTTGTTCTTTTTGCTGAACACATTGGCATGTGCTGTCAACTCCACTTACAACATTCATGCATGAGGTTGTGACTCTTAGAGCTGATGAGGGTAAGAGATATTCCCTTCATCTTGGTCTCCTGTAAGGAATCCGTGGACACAGAGATCATTATCTCCAAGACAAAGGCATCTTTTTAACACTGTCTTTCCCCTTTGGGTAACCCTTCCTTTATAGACTCCGTTGCAGCTTATAAAAGCCTCAGTCGACAGGATTATTGCCACCATTATTTTCCCCAGTAATGTTTCAGAGAATGCGAAAGTCGAGTAGAGAAGAATCTTGGGTCTTGCTTGTATAAGTGTATTAGAGTGCCGTCTTCGCAACCTGGAGGCACCAAGACACTACTGCTGTGGAAAAATGTAGCTAAGCCTTAAATCTTTGGTTATATTTGCTACATTTTGGGAAAACCCTGTTAGTGATGTTAAAGATTAATAAAATAAGTGATGTTGGGACAAGTGCATATTAGAAAAAAATATGCAGTCTTGAAATGCCGACTGACTTTGTGCTTGATTTTAGGACTTGAATTTGTGCTTAAATTCTCTGTGAAAAATGGTCACTATGACACCTATGCAAAAAGTTAATCTGTAAACTACAAAAGCAGAAAGAAAATGTTATACTAGATTAGAAAAAGTGTAAATGTAGTAGCGGCAAATGTATTAGCTTTGCATGTGGAAAATTATTTTAATACCTTTGAAGTAATCTTTCTGTACCAGTACAATGTATTCTGAATGTATATGCACACATTTTTTCTTGAGTATAAAGTTTTGTGTATTTTAAATGTGGAATCACTGAAGGTGCCTCCCACAATTTGTCAGCTGGGAAAGAGGCTAGCTTATGCTAGACTGCAGGACTGAGATCAAGTATAGAAAGAGTTATATAAAAACGTTTTCCCTCTAATGTTTGCAACATTCACATTTTGTGTCGAGGAAAGAACAAGTGTTTCGTAGTGATAAGAAGTGGTCCATCTTCAGTCACTTGTAGTGTTATGCGTAGCAGGCACTAGAAACGCTTAGTGTGTGGAACTTCACAGATTTGCTTGTTTTCATGCTACCTGCTGCTACCCTTTTCCAAACACTTCAGTTCTTGATTGCTGCAGATTGTTAGGTTGCAACATTTATTCTCAGACTGCTGCCCATAACAATTTCTTTGTTCTTTTGGCACTCTGCTATTGGATATCATCTGCCCTCTTCAGTTGTCTTTCTGTCTCTCTTTTTCTTGCCTTTTTCTTCCTTTGGATATGTATGCCAGTTTTTCCAGTTTCCTTTGATATTGGTTGCGTCCCTCTCTCCTGCTTCATAATGTTGAATGTCTTATTTAAAGAATGTGATTCAGGTGGGTGCACTGCACTGAGTAATGACCACTCTTTCTGTATTAAGTATCTTGGGTGAGTGTCATATTTCTCCAGGTCCTGTCTTTAGAGGCTTTAACAAGATCCCCATTAGGCGACATCATAACAAGCTAAATACCTACTTGATGTGGGTGGCTGCCACTGCCATCTCACATTTCCTGATACCGATAGTTGATTTTTTTTTAAACAAGAAATATCTTCATTAAATTATCATGTATGACATAGCCCATGTTACATTTATATAAATGAAAATAAACCATAGCGACACAATCTCAGTAGCAAACATTACTAACTGTGCCAACATAACTGTAGCTGCAAGCATTATATATCACTTATATGTCCAGTTATTTTCAGTAACCACTACATAGCTCATTCAGTTCCTGCCTTTTAAACCTTGTTCCTCCTCTGCAGGTATTGATCCCACATTTCCCATTTATTTCCTGTGTAATTTGCTCCTACCCTTTTCTAAAGATCCCAGCTCTAGTTTTACCTCTCTTACTGTCCTTGCTACTTCTAGTACAGTTGGTGTAGACTTTGATTTCCATTTCCTATTAATTGCTTTTTGGCAACCACCATAATTAGACTCAGCAAAGCCTTACTATATCCAGGCAAATCCGATTCTGTATCATAGCTCAAAAAATCATTTCCCTAGTTCTCCAGTTTGCTCACCCAACATCTCCGACAGAACAGTCTACAGGGAATCTTTAAAGTCTGCCAACTCATTACACTCCCAGAAAATATGTTCCCAGTTACCTCTTTCTTAGCCATCGCACTTAAAACATTTGTTGTCTACCTAAGAAAAAATTCTTTGAAGCCTGTTGGGGGTATAAAATACCTATGTAAAGACTTCCAGGCAAATATCTTAAATCTTCTAGAGTCTGTTGCATATTTGGGACACATACATATATCCCCCATTGTTTTTTTTTTTGTGAATTGCTTATCTAATCTCTCTTCCCAATCCTTCCTAATCTCCTCTGATTGATTCTTATAGTTATCATGGCAATATTTTATATCCTCTACTAGTTATTCCTTTCTTAATGGCAGCTTCTGTTCTAAATTCTGCTAAAAACTCTACCAGTGCTGGTCTCCAGTAGTTGTGATGTTGAGCTGGGTCCTTATCATTTGACTGCTACTCCTTGACCCAAGAAGATTATCCAGAAACTGAGTGCTATTGTGAAAAAGCTGTAAAGTCTGTTTGTTCCTCCTAAGAAAGCTTTGATGCCAGATACTACTTTGGCATATACATCTTGTATGGGGGGGTGCTCTCTGGTGGCATCACCAGTGTTAATTGGGTCCACTGCCAGGTCATCCTGAAATAGAGCATAGCCAGCAGGAGGATTCACAGGAGACTTCATCTCAGCAAGATCTAACACCATAGTTTTGAATGTCTCAGCAGGTTGATTGTAAGCAGCTGATACAGGCTATTTGAGAGGTAACAAATGAAATGTTAGCTGCCATGTCTCCTGTTGTCAGGGAGCAGAAACTCTGGGACACCATACCTGGTCCTACAGTATTCTCATGCTCTTCTCCCAAGCAGTGGGTTATCAGCGTCTGCCTCCTCACAGATTGTGATAAAGCCAGTGGGCAAGAGGTATTCATATGTCATGATGGTTCAACAGTTGCATCATTGTACAGCTGTCAAGTTGTACCATTGCTGCTTCAGCACAAGTACTCATTGTCAGTAGCATAGTTAGGGTGGTACAAGAGGGGCAGCTGCCCAGGTGCAAAGTGTTGGGGGCACAATCAGGTGCTATTGCATTTGCAGTCAAATTTGAGTGTTGCAGCACTCTGTGTGTGGTCTGAACTATAGCAACTGATTGCTACAGTTTTTTTTTTTTAAACTAAAACCTGAGCACTGTAGAGCTCCATGCAAGTAAGATATAAACTGTAGCAACTGTTTGCTTCAGTTTAAAAGCAGACTTTTTTAAATAAAATAAATGAAAGGAGTGTTGGGGAAGGCAAAGAAATGGGATCTGAATGGGAGGGACAAGAAGGAAGGGGGAAGCATGACGGATACCTGGACACCTGGTTGGTGTGCCAGTAAAAGGAATACCTCCTTTTTTTCCTTACACTGTAATAGAAAAGCTGAGGAGGGGGATGTATATCTAACTGTAATAAGGCAATCGTTGTGATTGTCTTATTACAGTGAGGTTGAAAGTGCTTTTGTTTTCTTGCTCTTCACTTGATGAGCTGGAGAGTGGAGTTCTGGTTCATAGTACCAGCCCAGGGTGCTGGTTGAACTAGCTATGCTTCTGCTCATTGTCAGTTATACAGCTGCAAATGTAGGCATCATTGCGATGTCTGGCAGCATTTTCTGAGAACCTGTTCATGTCACCATACTTTCAAACCCTCCCAGTGCTGATGCTCATTGTATATCTTTTAGTGTCAGTCACACAATTTTCAGTTTTGTGGTCTCTCTCCTGGTGCCAACAGCCCAGTTGTAAATTGTCTGAGCTGGTGCTGTCAGTTGGGATGAATGTGTATCTGCTGCATTTAGACTCTGTCTTGGTGGCAAGCCACCAAACCCTCTCAGCTTTACCACATCAGGCTCAAATCTCAGTGCCAGTGGAACAGACTGCCAGAGAACAAATGCTTTCTTTGGCTCCTCCAAACAATTTCTTGCAACCTTCTGTAAATACTCACACTGCAAAAAGGCCTTCATTTTTATCTGAGTCAGACTTCCCCCAAAGGCCCATAAAGCCCTTTCTACATCCAGGAACCTTGACTTGTTTGATGACTGCTTCACCACTGACTTGGATGATTATGGGGAGTTTGGCTTCCCAGTGATCATCTGTGAGGGCTGTAAGTTTTAAGAGTTTCTCAGCATAATGCAAGTGGAAAGAAGTGTCCCTCTGACCTCAGAGGCTGCAGGAGACATGTAGTTTCACTCATCAGACCTTCTTGTTCCTTCCCAACCATGGTGGACATCTTTAGGAAAGCCCCCACATGGTTGCTTGTGACAACCCTGATGTAGTATCCCTAGTACTCTGGAAGTTGGAGGAAATTTTTGTGCCTGCCCAGGGTCTGGTCATTTTGGTCAGAGGCCCCCTAAACTGGACCCTATTGTTTACTTCAGTTTAAAATAAGCCATCCACTGGCAAGGAATCTAGAACAGTGGGCAGGCTATGAAAGTGCTTCTTTGTCTCCTTCTCCTTTCCTTGAGGACAGTTTATTACATAGCTCACAAGTTTTATTTTTAGAAGAGCATATTGGACCAAGTGCTCTGTTTGGCTGAAGACCTGCTAGATAGAGCCATAAAAGAAAAATAAATGCTCAAGCTTCCACATCCTTCACCGTGGCACATGATCTGCCAGTTGGTCAGAGCTGCAGCCACTGGCATTGCCGTGTACCAGTACACATGAACCAGGCTTACAGAATTTTCTGACGATACTTGCACTTTTGGACTCTTCTGTTCTGACAACCTCTCCTGTTCAGTTTGGAGTCTATCAGCACCTCTAAAAGTATGGAATAGCAATCAGAACCCTTACAGCTGTATGTCTGAAATTTCATCCTCCACAGAGAAACTTTGTAGAAGTACAGAGGAGTAAGCATCAGATGCACTTATGGTGAAGGTCAGAGCAATCTCAGAGGGAACTGGACAGGGTAAGTGAAAGAGTTCATTCAGCAGTGACAATAATGCCCACAGAGGCAGGAGGAACCTTTGCCAGACAGGACCTGTGGGCAGTTCTCAAACAACCAGCAGAAGTACTGCAGCCTTACTAGACTGTTCCTGTGTGAAGGTAGTCAGAGTAAGGTTATCCCTGCACATAAGCAAATGGTTCAAAATCACTTGGGACAAATAGGCAACGGGTATAAATATAACAAAGGTTACCTAACTGTCTTCATCAGGTTGCCCCAGCATCCAGATTCCCGGGTCTATATTAGAAGACCGAATGTTTAGGTGATTGAACACCTAAACATCGATATTCTAATATCGAAAGCAAAAAATGGTGAATGGCCGATTTAACGCAGGGAAAGATTTCCCTTGGCCATTCACCGGAGTTTGCTATTTCCCTACTGTTGAGCGATCTCTGAGTTGGTATATTTAGTTAGGGCGGTGTGGCGGGGCACAGCCCCCCACTTAATTTAGATGTAAAGTAATGTTTTTTGTGTTGTGGCCGAGGGACGTGTTTCCCTGGGACGTTTGACATTGTGCAGTTCGATATTAGAAGATCGATGTTTAGGTGTGTGATCACCTAAACATTTGGCCTTCTAATATAGACCCCAAATTCCATACTAATTGTCTCACTCATTAAAGAATGTAGTCAGTGCAGGAAGGCTTGACCCTTCTAAACCAGCAAGCCTTTTAAGAGTTACTACCAGCAATGGAGTCCATTGCTGTTATTTAGGTTTTTTTTTCTTGCCACCAAAAAATATTCATGACCACCTTGGAGCTTAACAGCCTAAACATTTGTGGTAAAGCAAAAAGTTTTGAATGATCACAATGCAAATAGTTCTCCCATACTTGTCAAGTAGACATTGGGTGTGCTGTTTGAACCTTCAGGATGCCTATATCCTTATCAACATTGCCAAGTAATCGTTGAGGCTCCTGCATTTTTGGGTGGGAGCCAATCCTTCATCAATTCAGTTGTTCATAAGTTCATAGGTTTCTACTAGGCAAATGACCCCCAGGGTCTTTACAAGCCTAGCATTGCAACCCAACCCAGTTTTGTCCCAGAGTTCCTTGGTTGCCTATATGGTGGGGTATGTTGGTAAGGAGGTAGCTAAGGATTATGTGGGAGATATGTTAGTTGGGGATTAATTTGTTTACTGTTGATCTCTATCGTTCAGAGACATGGGTACAAAACCTGAGGTGAATTTGCAGTTTCCTTTTTAGTGATCAAGGTTTGTTTGAATTAGGGTCAGGGATGAACTCTGCTTAATGTAGAGGGGAACTTATTCCACAGTGCGGTGGTCCTTTGAGACACATATAGGTGTTTCCAGCATGTTCTGTTTATGTTGCAGGCAAAGTTTAAAGCCTTTTATCTAGTGTTTTTGGTACTGTTTGTTTTGTTGATGTGCAAGAGATCAGTCAGAGATGGATCTGAGGATGCCTTATTTGCCAGGTATAGACTACCTCTCAGTAACCTGTAGGAGGCACATTATAAAGATGGGGCTTTAAGGTGATCTGTGTAGATGAGGTATTCATACCCTGGAATCTTCTGATGAGGAACCTTTTAAAGAATTCTGTTACAATTGCCTGGTTAGGTAGATGTCTAAGGGAGCATTGTACTCAATGATGGGTCTGGTAAGGGCTGAATAGAGTGGTACTATAACTTTCTTGTACCTGGATGTTATACCCTTGCTTATGAGGTGTTGGTTGAACATCAGGTCACTGTCTGCATATGTTCCAAGATACCTGTCTCTCGGGTCAGTTCTTAGTGGTGTTTTATTATTGAAGTAATGTGCTTGGGTGGATGAGTTCCTGAAGGGCATTATAATGCTTTTCTTCACCTTGAGTTATAATCCATGGCTTCAGCACCAGTCATTTGTTTGCTTTAGACCCTCTTGTAGAGTTGTTGGTGTCATGAGCGGAATTTATGATATCTCCCAATTTGCAGTTATCTGCGAACTTGTTGAGTCAGATGCCTTTGACATTAAACTTGACTTCTGAAAAGTAGCTATCAAACAAGGCAGAGTCCAACATTGAACCTTGGGGTACTCGTTTGGTGGCTGGTCTCCTGATGGAGGTGGTCTCACTGACCCTGACTTTTTGTATCCTATCTATGAAACATTCATCAGTCCAGCAAGTATGTAGGGATTTATACCTAGTTCTGAGAGTTTGTCAACAATACTTGAGTGGGGTATTGTATCAAATGCCTTTGCCAGCTCAAGGTAGGCAGTATGCATTCTCTCAAAGAAGTCTACCAGGTTCAGTGGGCAGGATTTCGATTAACAAAGCCAAACTGGGATCTGCTATGCCTGTAAGTTGCCATTGTCCTTTTTGTTCATTTCCATGATAATTTGTTCTGTAGCTTTGCATGTTAGATTTGTCAAACTGATAAGTCTGTTGTTCCCAGGACTGGTTGATGGTCCACCCTTATGAAGAAGGGTGACCATTGCGGCCATCCATTCACCTGGCACATGACCTGTTTTGAGGCTGTAGTTGGAGTGCCTCAAGTGATCCTGCTAGGTCATGTTTTTGGCTATTTAGGCGGCAACCAAGGATATTGTTGGGCCCATTGAGGCAGTGTTTTTAATCTTGGTGACTGCCATCAGGACTTGCTCCTTGTTGATAGTTTGAGGGGGGATATGCTAGAATGGATTTCACAGGGGGTAGTGAGGGGGGGCAAGTGAGTGGTTAAGTTAGAGCTAAATTTATCAGTTAGTAGATTTGATGCATCACCCTAGTCAGCGAAGGTTGTGCCATTTACAACCAGGTCTTCACATTGCTGAGTATTACCTTTAAGGTTCCTAACATAGCTGAAGAAGGCCTTGTGATTGTCCTTAGCTTGGGAGGCTATCCTGACCTTGTAATTGGCTTTGTTGGACCTTATTAGACCTGTTAGTTTCTTGTTTAGTTGAGTCAGGGCTCTTGACTCTTTGAGAGTTGCTCTTTCTGATTTTGACCATGACTTTTTTCTTTTGTTATATACTCTGTTAAGGTAAGGATTCCACTAGTGGGGTTTATTTTTGATATTAGATCTGGGCTTTCTGCAATAGGTATGGCAGCCTCAATGTATCCATTTACATGATTGTACAGAGTTTCTGTGAGTAATTCTACATAGGTGGCTGTGTTTTGGTGAGATGTGAATTTTGACAAACTGTCACTTACTAGAGTCTAGCTTACTTTAGGATAGTTTCTAACTGTTCCATGTTAATTGGGTTATCTGGGTTGATTTTTATTTTGAGAGAGTCAGCTTTTTGGTCCAACCTCATCAATGAGGATGTGACACAAGCATTGTGGGGGAGTTGCAATATTCTCCATATTGGTGAGTACTAGGGACTAGTATGATGTTCTTCGTGTTTCACTGTTGCAGTCATTACATTTAGGTTATCTGCATTCAGGTAGCTCTCAGTCAGCCTGATTATCAAAGTCTTGGGTCCTGCGTTGGTTGCTGTCTCATCTTCCATGACATTAGGTAGTCAGGGGTATAAAGCATGCAGCCAACGCCATTACATCAGTCTTTCTTGTACTTCATGATTCACTATCCCTACATCATCCAACCTTCTCTCCTTCTCATTCTTTTCATTCATCAACCCCTCAAAGTACTCTTTCCATCTCCTCAACATACTCTCCTCGCTTGTGAGTATGTTTCCCTCATTATCCTTTATCACCTTTACCTGCTGCACATCTTTCCTAGCTCGGTCCCTCTGTCTAGCCAATTGGGACAGGTCCTTTTCTCCCTCCTTAGTGTCCGACTTTTCATACAACTCTTCATATGCCTTATCCTTAGCCTTCGCCACCTCTCTCTTTGCCATGCACCTCATCTCCTTGTACTCCTGTCTACTTTCTTCATCTCTCTGACAATCCCACTTCTTCTTTGCCAACCTCTTTCTCTGTATACTCTCTTGTACTTCCTCATTCCACCACCATGTCTCCTTGTCGTCCTTCCTCTGTCCAGATGTGACACCTAGCACCTTTCTAGCCGTCTCCCTTACTAGCTCTGCTGTAGTTACCCAGCTGTTTGGTAACTCTTCACTGCCACCCAGTGCCTGCCTTAACTCTTCTAAAAAACCTTATATTGGGAAGACCTCCAATGAGAACTGGAAACTTTTTATGCACTGAGGTGTTAGAGAAGTTATACACGCACGTCATTGTCCCTTACAGCATGTCCAGCTGTGTAGCAGAATTCTTTGATATTTATTTTAATTACTCCTCCATAAAGGCACACCTTGCTGCAGTCTCAAACTTCCACCAAGGTCAATGCTTTTCTTTTCCATAGTGGTGGCCAAATCAAGCAAATCCATTCTCGAAGGAAAGTTTTGTTTAAGACCGCTGGAGAGAGAACCCGAACTACCTCCCTGGGATCTGTTTTTCATTCTTTGATCCCCCCTCCATACCTTAAGTACTTGTCTTGGGAGACTATATTTTTAGTGGCTGTTTCATCAGCTAAAACAATATCTGAGTTGTAGGCCCTTTTATTTAAATCCCTTTACTGAAGACAGATTAACTGTTCACACTATTCCCTCCTTTATGCTTAAAGTTGCAACTAAAGCAGTTTTGAATTAAGTAATTAATTAATTTATGTTTTTTCCCGTTTTCTGAAACAAGCAAGAGTATGTTTTGTATTTCATGGATCTTCACAGGATATTTCAGTTTTACATTAGTCGTACTAAAGACTGGAAATCCGACCACATTTTTATTCTCCTTGGTACCACAAACAGTGGGCATGAGTTTATGTAGAATCACCCTGTTCAGATGGATCTTGAGACTTAATGAGGTCATGCTTCACATCGTAAACCATATCCTAGCAGATATGCCTAAAGTTCAATGTATGAGATCTGTGGACATGTTGACAACTTTCTTCAGAAATGCTTTGGTAGATTGAGTTTGTGCAGCAGGCTTTTGATCCAGTCTGAGCATCATTGCAAAGTATCACAAGCTAGATACTTCTTGCAGGACACATTCCATTGTTTGCCTAGCTAGACCCACCCATAAGGAAAGTTAGTACTCTTCACTGTTCAGATACTGAAGATTGATGGCTTATTATATGATACAAAATTTATTACTCCCCTAATTTTAGATCTTCCATCCCATCCTCCTAAGTCCAGGGCAGTGAGTCAGTTCCCTGCCATTCCCTTCACACTACAGCAGGCACTAACACCTTTTATTCCTTTTTTTTAAATTGTCAGTAGGCATTGCAACCTTGTAAGAGTACCTTCACAGTGTACCAAAAACTGCAAGCAAAGGAGTATCATAGAAACACGAGGAAGAAACAGTTCTCCAGGGAAGTTCCATGCACCAAAGAGGATCCTAGTGCCTGTGATAGAACATGGGCCAGTTTCTTACAGATTTATTATTATAATATGTCATAGTTTTCATTTTTATCTGTTAGGAAGAGTCGTCATATTGGTCTTGACAAGGAAAGCTTAGGCTGACTTCTACTCCTCCATTTTCTCTTGATGTAGCACAAGACCTGGAAACCACAACATTTTGCCATCAGGCAGGGGATGTCTGTGCTAAGTTAGGAACTTAAGCCTTCAGCTATTTGTGTTGGGACCAAAGAACCAAATCTGATGTTGTCAGTCTTCACTTAATCCTGGTCTTGTGGGTTCAGGGTTCAATTCCATATTGCGGAACCGACTTGGCCATTATTCCAGCTCACTCCTTCCAAAACTTGAACTAAGCTTTTACTCATAATGCTCCTCTCAGAATTACCTCAGATCTCGTTGGCCACTTTTCAGTGCCGGACTTGTTTACCTAAACAGCTCTTGAGCAAGCTATTTCTTGTTGGGAGCAATTAAAAATCTCTCTTTTTTTTCACCTTGTTAGTGGTTTCTTTCATTTGTAATCTACAGCTCCTCTTTCTAGCTATCGTTCTGTAACAAGATTGGTGTTTCTCTTATACTTACCATCATTGGTATTTCCCTTCCCCTCTCTTACCATTAAGGTTATTTTTTTCTTCAACATCTTTATTAAATTTTGACATATGACAAAGGCAATCATACATTTGTATACATGAAAAATACAAAATAATACCATTTTAGTTGTAAACAGTTTACATCACAGACACCATTGAAACAACTGTAGTTGCAAACTTTATACATCACTTATAAACCATCCAATTATTGTCATTTAAGTATTATATAGCTCTTTCAAATCGTACCTCTTAAAACTCATTCCTGCTCTGCATATATTGTTCCCAATTCCCATTTTTTTCCTATGTAGTTTGCGCCTTCCCTTTTCTAAAGATAACCATTCCAGTTGTTTTATCTCTGTTACTATATTCACTGCTTCTAGTAAAGTTGGTCTAGACTTTGATTTCCATTTTCTAGTAACTGCTTTTTGGCAGCCACCATAATTAGACTCAGCAAAGCTTTACTGTGTCTAGGCAATTCTGATTCTGTAGCATAACTCAAAAAAAATCATCTCCCTAATCAGTCCAATTTGCTCACCCAGTATCTCCGACAGAGCAGTCTGCAGGAATCCCTAAAGTCTGCCAGCTCATTACACTGCCAAAATATGTTTCCACCTACCTCTTTCATTTGCTATCCATCTGAGGAAAATTCTTTGGAGTCTACTTTGGGTGTAAAAATACCTATGTAAACATTTCCAGGCAAAGATCCTAAATCTTCTAGACTTTGTTGCATATTTGGGAGATATACATATATTCCCCCACCCGACAGTCACTGGGCCCTTATTGAGATAAAAAATAAGCTTATCTTAAAGGTCGTATTAAAACTGCTTTTGACGAGGCCATATCTGGTTATCTAAAGTCCAAAATGGATATTATTTCTTCTTCTTCATCTTGTTCTTCATCAAAACATTCTAAGAAGAGGAGCAGCTTGGTGCCAACAGTATCTTTGGCACGGTTATCTAAAATGCCCAAGACATCCCCAGTTCCCAGTTTCTTCAGAACCGACTGGAGAAAAGGATACGTCTTTGGTGCTTGCTTCTGCACCAGTTGCTTTGGTGCTGTTACTGTTACTACTACTATTTCTACTACTATTTTGGAAACTTCTCTGGAATTGAAAGAATTTTACTTTAAAGATGGACCTCGTACCAGGTATTCTCCCTCAGTGGACTCATTCATAGACCAACCTCTGTGTCCCTTCTTGGCCAAACCTAGATCACCGTTGGTCTCTTCGGTCCATTCCACTAGGAGCCTCACAGAATCTGATATTTTGAGGCTGGTGGATCAGCTCTTGGTGGCGAAGGGATTGTCCACTTCAGTTCCTAGTCTTTCTAGCTCTGGAACCTTACATATCTCGACTCCAGTAACTATTCCTGCACTGACCCCAGCTGGGCCTACAGAATTTCCAGTGCCAACAATCTCAGTTTCGACTGTCTTGGTGCCAGTCAGAGTTTCTTCCCCGGCACCAAAAACAGCCTTGATCTCTTCAGTTCTGTTGGAACCAGAGACCTCCCAGGGTCACAGCTTCTTTGCCAGTTCTGGGGAGCATGGATCTACTCCGGTGTTGTTGGAACCATCCATGCCACTCATGGCAGTGGCACATGTTAGTTTGACACCAGCTTCGGCTTCAGAGGCACCCTCTTTGGTGAAGGGTGAGACCCTTTGGTGAAGGGTGAGTAGGAGAAAGGGACAGAGAAAAGGTAACTTCTCAGCTAGCAACCCTTGATTCTCTTTGTAGGTCATCCATGAGGCTCATTGCGCATGCAGCCAAAGGAATGACAAGAGCAGCAGGTTCAGGCATAACTATTAGGAGACATGCCTGGATGCACTTATATGAATTCGCAGAGCCATTTAAGTCTTCATTCGTCACCGTTGTGTTTGATGGAACATCCATTTTTGTCCCTAAAGTTAAAGATACCCTGGCTAGATGTGAGAAGGATGGAAAGACCCTTTCTGCCATGGGAGTACGTTTTCCCACTCCTTAACCGTCTTACTGAAGAAACCAGAGAATTGGTAAGCTATGGTTCAAAAAGTCCAAAAGGCCTTTCCAAGACTCACACGGCAACGATTTCCCCTGGGGAAGAGGGGGAAGTCACAATGGAAGACTCGAGGCAGAGGTGGCCCACAAAATCAGGTTCTCTCTCCCTGGTAACTCTTATCAGAGGTCCTGAAAGGAGGTTGGATTGCTGTCCTCTAGAGGCAGTAAGGGGCCGATTATCCCTGCACCTACCTGCGTGGCGCAAGTTAACGGACAATTGGATGCAAAGGATCATCAACAGAGGTCACTATATCCCTTTCTCGGACTATCCAAAAGAATTGAAGAGAATCCCAGATGTCCCACTCAGTCGCAGGAATGCAGCAGTCTTAGAAGTTCAAAAACTGCTCGACAAAAGAGTCATCCAGGCAATCCCACCAGACCAGATAGGATCCGGAGTCTACTCAAGATTCTTTTTAGTGCCAAAAAAAAAAAACGGTACTGGAGACCAATTCTGGATCTTAACCAGTTGAACAAATCGGTTCAACAAATCAAATTCTGGATGGTCATCGTTCAGTCTATACCTCCGTTTTTGAAAAACGATGATTAAATGTGCTGAATAGATCTTCTGGATGGGTATTACCATATAAAAAAGTACAAGCAATCCAGAAGATTCCTACGCTTCTGGCTGGGCGCCAGTCATTACCAGTTCAGGGCCTTGCCCTTTGGTCTCGCTACAGCCCCCAGTGTGTTCACCAAATGCATGGCAATGGTAGTTGCTCACTTCAGACTGCAAGGATTCCATGCGTTTCCATATTTAGATGACTGGCTCCTCACTGCTCGCAAAGACCATGTTCTTCAAACGTGTTCCTTGTTAGGAATCACTGTAAACTATGAGAAATCCCATCTAGAGCCAACTCAAGAATTGGGATTCATAGGAGCGATGCTGAACACGAGTACAGGCATTGCATCTTTTCCCCTGGAAGGACTTCAGAGAATCAGATCGCAAATCAATCAGATTATTTGTAGCAAAAAGGTGACCGCAGGGCTGTTGCTACAAATGCTAGGATCAGTGTCAGCTTCCATTACTGCAGTTCCTCTGGCCAGATTCCACATGTGGATTCTTCAGTGGCTTTTGGCGTCCCAGTGGTCATTACTGAATCAGCCAATGTTCCATCCGGTATTAATCACCAACTTGTGCAAGAGAGACCTGAATTGGTGGCTTCACGCCAGCGAAATTTTGGCAAGCAGACCCTTTGTTGCTCTTCAACCCCAAACCATAGTGACCACAAACGCATCCCAAATGGGGGAGGGGGGTTATCTGGGAATAACAGTCCAAGGCACTTGGTCCCAGCTAGAGGCCAATTTGCAAATCAGTGTTCTAGAGATGAGGGCAGTGTTCTTAGTATTGCAGGCATGCCAAGATACCTTCCCCTGAGAAACAGTTGCAATTCAGACAGACAACATGGCAGTAGTCTGGTACATCAACAAGCCAGGGGGAACCAGGTGTTACCCTCTTTGTCGAGAACCACTCAGAGTGTGGCAATGGACAATTTCATCTGACTGCTTTCTAGTTGCATAGCATATTCCAGGGAGCTCCACTGTGGTTGCAGACAAATTGAGCAGGACCATACTAATGCCTCACAAGTGGTCTCTCAGTCTGTTGGTTGCGGAAAATATATTCCACCTCTGGGGCCAGCCCTGCTGTGATCTCTTTCCATCCCCCCTGAACAGCAAGTTCAGTAGCTACTTTACCCTAATTTCCCCTCAGGGGGAGTCACCGAGGGACTCTTCTTCACGATTGTCCTACCGATCTATTGTATGCCTTTCCCCCCGATTGCTCTCATATCTCATTTTCTAAAGAAAGCCAACAGGTTGAAGAACAGAATAATTTTCATTGCCCCATTTTGGCCTCGTTTGGTCTGGTTTCCCTTTCTTTGGCCTCACCAAATTCAGAAACCTTGGACACTGAACCTGGATCCAGAACTTTTGTCCCATCTGGATGGACTAGTTCATCCGAATCTACCGAATCTCAAGCTAATTGCGTGGCTTCTCTAGTTCCAGTGATTGCCAGGCATTCAACTCTTACTTCCCTAGTTCAAAGAATTGTTCTAACCTCCCACACACCTTCAACTAGAAAGTTGTACTTCAGTAAATGGCAAAAATTTTCAAAATGGGCTTTAAAGACGATTCTCTGCCCCTATTCAGTACCAATCGATAAGGTCCTGTAATTCTTAACATTGCTTTTTGAAGCAGGAACATCTAGCTTAACCATACAAGTGCACCTAGCTGCAATTTCAAATTTTCATAGTGGTTTGAATGACGCAACGTTAATGTCCCTTCATTGACACATATCAAGACACTCTTCAGTATCAGTTACTCCTGGTCAAACCCAAGACTTGAGTCATCAGCCATTTGACAGTCTTTGATGAGGATACAAAGGGTTGTCCATGTGTAGAAATTTCTGGACTTAATGGTAGCCACACAGTCATCACAGAGTCATTTGTATGCCTGTGGAAGTGGGTGTCCCATAGAGTGTGAGGTACCAGTACCTGGAGATTAAACCACTGTTTCTACATCCAGGATGGATGAGCAGTCATCACAAGCTTTCAGGTTGGGCATGTATTTCCTTCAGCTGATCCTATCAGAACATTAACAATGTTTAATGCTTGTTGAATAAATCAGAAGATTAATAGCAGGTGGGGCTCCTTTAAAGTATACTAGAACTGGTGGAGGCGCTCAGAAATGCTGCAGATCACACAAAATTACTTAAAAAGTTCTTGTTTGTTTATAAAGTAACAGTGAGACGGAGTGACTACTTGTGAAGACAACCAGTTAAAGCTGGGAACAGATGGACAATTAGATAAGGTATTAAGAGAAAACTCACAGGTGCTCAAGAGTTTTAGAGATGAGGCAGAAAGTTCAGATGACCTGCTTCCCAAGGCACTAATTGACCTATAGGTGGTGCCTGGTGAATCAGTGTCAGAACTGTATATTCTGGTAAGCAGCTGAATTGGTGCCTAGAGGTTGTATGTTGGTGATATTGGCTTTGTGGCATAATTATGAATCTAGAAAGGAGTCTGATAATTATAACAATTTTCTGGCATAACAGTGAACTTAGAAAGGCACTAGGTAGTTATGACTGTTAATCTTACTTCCATTCTAGTGACAGTCACAGAAAAGATTGCATATAGCAGGCTAGTGCAATTCCTGAATACAGACTACCTGGCTGTTGGTCAACAGCATGGCTTCACACAGTGCCATTGTTATATGAAGTGCTGAATGGGTTCAGTGCTGGATTTTGGAAACCAAGATTCATTTTTATATTTAGATGATATGAAAATTCTGGCAGTCATGGATTGGGGTGTTATAGAGGAGGTTGCTGCTGAAATTTTAAGCTAAAACAGCAATGAGTGGAAATGCATTCTTACAATGGTAACCTAAATATAACATGAAAAAAGAATGTGAGGGTAATTGTTATCTTTAGTCTGACTCAATGGTATGCTCTGTATAAGTACAGTGACAAATGCTGATGCTCATTTTGTTGAAAGTGGTTTCTTGATGCTACCCTCCCATTGTACACAATATTGGTGCGACAGTTTTTGGAGAAGTCTGTATGGTTTTAGGTGCAATGCAGATAAAAGTTGGGCTGATGGAATATGTACCTTATAGAGTTGCAAGACTGCATGACTGGATGGACTACAGTAAAGAGTGACTGATAATACTGGGACTTTGTACACTGGATGAAGGGAAAGGAAGGATGGTATGATTAGGATGTACTGTGTTGTTTGGGGTAGTTGGGAGAGTGGAGTTAGAGATTAAGGGGAACGGAACGGAGGCTGTGAGAATAGCATTTGAAAGAAGGAAAGTGTATAATAAATTTGAGGATATGCTGTTTAATAGGTAGAGAGTAGTAGGATATGGAACTGTACTTCCTGAGACAATGATAGAATGTAAACCATCCGATTGATTTAAAGGTATTTTGGGACATGTCTTGAAGAGTAAAGAAGGAGGGAAAACTAAATTAGTGTTCAGGAGAACTGAATGTAACACACAAGATTCTACAAAGGCACAAACCATATTCATACATTTGATTATAAATTGGGAAGGAGAAGCTGCGACATTGTAAATTGTGGGCATGACAGTAAAGAGAAAAGAATTACACAGTGTTCCTTCCAAATGATTGGATTAAATCTGCCTCTCCATTGAGAAGCAGCATTGTTATTTTTGTAATCAAAAGTAGATTTGGAGGTTAGTAAGAAAACTGATAAAGACAAGTATTGGGTTACTTAGTGAGTTAATGGAACTCTAATTTACTAAATATGTTTTTAGTTTTTGGACTTGCCCAGATGCAGCAGTCAATAAGGCCTGTGCCAGGTATGTGTCATAACAGTTTGCATGTTTTAGGTTTTATTAAAATGTACAAGTACCTGAAGGCAAAACATCAGAAATGGAGAGTAACCCTTTTTGATCTTTAGGCCTGGATGTGACACTCTGGTGAGTTTGGTAGCACAGAACTCAGTTTTACAATCTGATTGTTTTGCCATAGGTTACTGCAGCTTGATGAAGAAAACAGTGAGCTGAGGTCATGTGTACCGTGTCTAAAAGCCAACATTGAAAGATTGGAAGAGGTAAGTCAGATGCTTCTTATTATGGTGGTGATTTTTATTTTGTGACGTACTTTAAGAAAAGTATTTTAAGTTAAATCATAATAATGCAGTCATGGATTTATGACAGTGCCAATGAATAATGAATTTTATTCTGTCTTTGAGAACCTGAATGGCTAGTGGATGGCAGTGACACACCTTAAAATGAGTTATTTAAGAGTAAATGGATGTGAGCCTCTGCTGCTGTGTGAGTTATGGACCTAGAGGAAATGCGAGGCTCAATTTGCTTTCTTGGCCTCCTGAAACGTTTTATACTTTCTTACCAAAAATGACATCACTAGTTGGAGGTTTATTTTTTTATGTTTGGAAAGACAGCCATAAATTGAAAAGCTACTTTCTTTGTACTGCTGGAGTGACAGCATATTGTAAAAAAAAATGAGCCTGAGAATACAAAGTGAATTATGCAAGCTGTTATAAAAGGGGATACTTTCACGTCACTTGCAGTATTTGTTTTTTGCCCTACGTTGAGCATCTTGCTATACAAACTAGCAAAATGCCTGCCCCACTTCCATTTTATCCAGTTTAGTGAAGGAGATGGTAGATTGCAGAACAAAAGTATTTTCTGATATGTGCTGTTAAGGCAAAGTGTGCTAAAATTTTATTTATATAAGTTGAGTTAACACTTGCTGAGAAAAGCTGTGTGTGGAGGAAGAACAGTGCAGGCCTTTTTTTCTGTTGGCTTGTGCAAAAACAACATGTTGGTTCAGCGGAGAGGTTGGCATGCAATGAGAACTTTGTTATTAAGATTTTTTTACTGCCAGTTAGTGATTAAAACAGTTATTGCAAAGCAGTTTCAGGTGCTTTAAATTAGGCCATTGTAATAAATCTGTCACAGGCAATAAACAGCATTGTTATCCTATAAGTCAAAGTTATAAAACCTGCCATTACTTAAATGTTCATTGTACTATTCACTGTCGTGTTTGTTGTTGATGGGATGTCCTACCTGCAGATAGCTCAATGGCTGGCACAGCTTCCAAAGCTGTATCTTCCCCAAAAAGCTTCAGCCACCTCTTTCCCACTGCCACATAAGGATGGTGGTGGTTTAAGAAGGGTGTTGGTTGACTCCATCTTTAGATCTTTCATGCCATGTAGATTGCTACAGTAGAGGACAACAGGACTGCCAGGCTATCGGTTTTTCCTGCTTCCATTTGAAATGTTTGTAACCCATAGAGGAGGTTTCTTGTCTTTTTGTAGTGTTGTAGTATTAGTTTGATGTCTGATAAGTGATACTGATTCAGATATTCATATTAAAGTCAATAACTGTTGTAACGAAGGGAGATCTGCCAGCACAGCTATCTGGAATTTTGTAAATAATTATGTCATTTGTGAATATCAACAGAATTTATATAAGATACTTGTGTTACAGCTGTATTAGAACTGTATATCGTATATATCAAACTGGTTCGTGCAGACGTGTGTTGAAAGGGTATTTTATAAAGTGGTTGTGTTTGAAATGCGTCCACAGTATGCCCTGCTGGAAGAAAACAGAAATGTACTTGGAATATTGTAACTGTCTAAATGTGTATATTTTAACAGTGAAAATTGTAATACAGGAGGTTACTTTCAGTCCAGCAAATTTTCGGAAAATATCTGAAATTAAATTACTTTGTAGGCTATGCCATAAAAGATGATATCTTTCAGTTTTCAGTGCAGCTAGAGACACACAGTCTGTGCTGAGAATCTTTCTGTATTGTCTTCGGAGTGAACTAATTACTACCTCTGAAAGCATGCAGGTATGCATTTGTTTTATGACTTCTAGCTTCTGCCAAAGATCTGCGGTCTATGTATATTTACAGGTAGATGCTAAGTACTGACAGCTTCCAGCAGGGGGGTTTCACCTGGGAACTAGAGTCAGATGACAAGAAATTGTCGTTCTGCAAGCTATCCTAGCAGTAATATTTGCGATATTAATTTTAGAAGTCTCTTAGTGAGACAGAGCATTCTGTCTTGAACCTGACAACAAGAAGACCCACTCACCACACATCTTCCTTCCTCTGTCAGTAAGTTTTTAGAGTATAGTAATTCTCTTAAATATTGTCAGAAATATAGTAAAGCTTAGTTTATATGTTTTTCTTTCTTTATTTGAGACTGTCCTACAATGTTGTTTTAAATATTTCCTGTGGTTTTGAACTCTGGTGTCACTGTGAATATATATTTAGTATTGTCTTGTTCTTTTATTATTAAATATATTTAACCTTTCATTGTGGATGATCTGTGTAGAGGTATATAAGTACTGAGAGTACTTGCATATTTATTTGGTGACACTGTGTGGGCCACTTCTAATAACCTTAGTGTTGGTTAAACTACCATTTGTGTTAATATTAATCTTACACAGTAAGTCTGGACATCTTTTGTTATGGACCTTAATGTAGCCGATAAGGAGTTGACTGATGGTAGTGGTAACTACCATATAGTCTGGCAGAAGGGGGCATAGCTAGTAAACCTGTGCCAGCCTTTCCCAGAGGTGGGTGTGTGTGTGTGTGTGTGTGTGTGTATAAATCAAACCTTAGAGTGTGTGTGTCAGCTACTTGGGCAGGGACACGAAGCACTGGTTGGACAGAGAGTGTGCTAGGGGCTTAGCTTGGTCACTCAGCTGAGCTCTGTAGTTGTGCCAGTGGGAAGTCTTACTGAGGATCTGGAGAAAGAAACTATCCCTGGACTGACTGTGGTCTCTGTGCATGTTTAAGGGAAATTGCACTTGATGCAGAGAGCTGCATCTGGAAATACCGTGTGTGTACTTGTCATCCTCCCAGTGAGTGCTCCCCACTGTTGCCAGTAGTGAGGATTAAGGCTCCTTTTTTACTGGTCCAGTGGTGGGTCATCACAGCTATATAAACTCCATGAAACATACTCTCCCTCCAAGACTTTCACTGTTGTTGTCTTGCTTTGGCCCAGAGCACAATGTCTATGTTTGACTACATTGTACTGGCTTCACCTCAAGGATAATTGGGGGAAGAGCTGAGTCTTTGTGTGGGAGTTTGTGGTTCATAAAGGAGAAAGAGCCTGGTTTTCTGCCCTTATGATGTCTCTGGAGGCAGCTGGAAAACTAGCTTTGAAAAAGAACATGCAAATAATATGGAAAGAAACATGAGGAGACCAAGGATGTTATGTTGGGCAACTCTGTTTTCCTTGGGTTTGGCATATGTGGACAAAGGTGGTTTTTGCAACCCCCATCTTAGGAGCTGGTGTTTGCTGAGACCTTTAGATTCTGAATGCTGCTGTGCCTTCAGCTGTGTGCATGTCTGCAAAGAGGGAAGGATTCTACAACATGGCAATGAACTATAATTTTGGAAGTATTCAAAGCACTAGAAATCTCTTCTGTCCCTATCAACCACCTCGGATTCATATTGATCCATCGAAGGTAGTTTAATGAACTCAAATAAACAAAGCAAAAAAAAAAACAGTTCTCCAAAACTAACAAAAGTAAGAGCACTGACAGTACCACAGCTGGGAAATTTATTACAAAAATAAAGAAAAAAATAAACAAAAATTGCAACTGAAATTTTTGAAACCTCATGTGACTAATCTCCAGTATTTAAAGAATTATGGGATTTTTAACTGTTGTCTAATGAAGGGGTAGATCCCTGAAAGCGCTCACCACTGTTTTGTAAGGATTTATTCATTGTAATTTTTGTTTTGTTTTTTCTTTATTTTTGTAATAAAGTTCCCAGCTGTGATACTGTCAGTGCTTTTACTTTTGTTACTTTTCACTGACAGTTTTGTGCTTAGAGAGGATATTTACTTTTATTTTTTAAGTTCTCCAAAACTACCTTCAGCGAACATTTTTTGCAGGGGGAAAATGACACTCCACATAGCCCCTGGAATTGTATAGATCAACTCTAAGTACTATGCTGCTTTTTTTCTTTTGGGTGGAGCACGTCCTTCTTTCCTGTAGATGGCAGTAAACACCTTTTCTACCCCAGCATACAACTGCAGTTCTAGCATACCTAGAGTTAGTCGTTTGGGGTTTAGTTAAGTTTCTTAGTCACAACTGCAGCCTTGTAGTTTTCTGAATTTTCAGTGTTTTGATATTTAATTCAAAAAAGCTCATTGTTGAAGTATGTTTTTAGCCCTTCCCCAGCACTGACTGTCTAATTCTGCTCCCTCAGCCACTCAACCCATTCGCTCCCCAGAGGCAAGAGCCTTGTAGCTAATTTTCGCCTCCTGGGCAAGGGCAGAGTGAGCTGTCATCCATACTTGCCCTCTACTCCTCTCCAAGTTGTTAGCTGTGATCTGCAGTCACTGCTTATGGACAGTGGATGCACTCTTTTGTACTTGCCACCCCCCCCCCACCCCCACCCCAAGAGCTTGCACTGCTTTGTAGCATAAATGTCACCAGGTTCATTGCTTGGAAAGGTGCATCAACATGTACATCCATAGGGGTGTAGATGTACTTCTGCCAAGCTCATTGCCATGTCTGCGGCTCACTGCTATCCTCCCTGTCAGTCTCGTCTAGCACCTGTGGGTGTATTGTTATAATCCCACACATTTTACTTCTCTTACTTGCCTGTGGTATTGACTGAGTGTCCTTCTGACTTTCTTTTAATTTTTTCAGAAGATCGGACTGTGCTTCCTGCTTGCTACAGTTCTTGTGAATCCTTACAAATATGCTGTAAGACAGATTACTAAAAGGTGACATCTAAATAATTAATCATGTTTGCGTTCAAAAAGGAAAAAAAAATTCTGGACTTTTGCATTCAAAAATAAAGTAAACTAGTTCTTGGCACTTCAGTGTTATATTCTTCCAGAAAATTAAGAGTTAATGTATGCATTTTCAGCCAGTCATAAAGATACTAGGATATGATTGTCCATGTGCTGCACTTATTTTTGTTTATTACATTTGTAAAATATTCACCATCAAAGACAGATTTCCTACATAGAGACAAAAGTATGTAAGCCCTAAAATATATGAAGACATTGCCTCACTTAAGTATAGCTGTTTATAAACTGTAATCTGATGTTGTCAGCCTTCATTCATTCATGACAGTTGGGTCTGAGTTCTGTCCTTCGAACTATATTGGCCATTGTAACAAACTCGCACCAGCCTGAAACTTGAGCTGAGGGTTGCCCTTAGTTCCTCTCTTCCCTTCCGTTCAGATCTCGTTTGCCATTTAGAGTTTCAAGACATGTCAGGCTGTGCTCTCAAGCTAAGTGCTTTATTTTCTAAATATTTCTTGGTAGTTTTTCTCTCTTATAGCCCCCATGTTTAATATTTCTTAGTCATTTATTCCTTATTACTGCATTAGAGTGTGAGTGCTGTTTTACCCTTTCGTTTTTCTGCTTACCATAGTTGATATAGGCCCTTCCCTTCCCTCTTACCTCAGGTAATTCTTAAATACCATAGTATATATTCTTTTCTTTCTTCTTCTTCTCCTTTACCCCTCTGGATATTTCTCTTGCTCCCATTGTTGGTACACCCTACAAAAAAAAAAAAAAAAAATCTTTCCTTACTTTGCTCTGTTATTTAACTGTTGTGCATGTGTGTGGTCACATAAATGGTAGTTAATTACTCTAGTGACTTACCTTAGAAATGGCTGACAAAAAGGTACAACTGGATTCAAACACAGGACGATGCCCAAATCCGATGGTCATCTTTCCTGCGTTTATTACTTGGGGGTTCAGCCTCCGTGTGACCTCTGTAAGGGTTTTAGTGCCTGGACCTTTGCAGAGCGTCGATATAAGTTGATCCTAAAGGGGTTGTTAAAAAAAAAAAAAAAAAAAAAACCTTTTCAGAGGCTGTGTCTGAGGGGGAGGTGTCAAAACCTTCTAGAAAAGAAGCAAAAAAGAGCAGTCATTTGGTTCCAGCCTCTCCTCATTCTCAGGAGCCAAAGTCATCCAAATGCCAGGTTTCCACGGAACCGAGTTCAAAACCGTCGAAATCAGCACCGACAATCATCTGGCACCAGAGTCTTTGGTCCCTTCCATGGTGTCATCTGTCTTTATGGAACTGACTAAATTTACTATAGTACCGACCCCTTCCACAGTACTTCAGACCCTCTTGGCATCAATAATAGTTTCTCACATCAAACTAGTCACCCCCCCCCCCAACACAACCTTCTGGTCATTCAAACACAGTGCCGAAGGTTGAAACCCTAGCCAAGACTCGTCAATTGACCCTTTTGCTGTTCAGCAGCTTAATCCCCTTATTGATCACCCAGAATCTCCCTCGGGATGTCCAGTAGTTCCACCAGGAACCTTTTGGAGCATGATGTACTTAGACTGGTGGATCAGCTCTTGGCAGGCAGAGGTATTCCAACTCCCACCCGAAGCCAAGGATTTTTCTCCACAGACTCCAAGTTATTGTCCTCCTTCAACCTTCTCACAGGATTTGGAGCCCCCGACACCAACACTCTTGTGGGTGCCAACTTCTTTGGTCCCAATGGTAGATCTCACCATGGTGCTGGAACCCACTCTGGACCTTGGCTCAGTCAGAGCCGACCCACCCACGGGACTGTGACTTGGCTGCCGGCTCCAGAATCCCTAGTACTAGTATTAGTAATAGAGACCAGACAAAAAACTCTCCCACCCAGAGGATCAGCCCCACTGGTCCAAGGGTTTAGCAGGAGATGCTATGGTGTTGTCTGCGGGGGCCACAAAGATGGAACTCTGAGGAGAGTTCTGCTGTCCATCCTCCAAACCAAGAGTCTCGGATGTTGGACAGATTAATGAAGTGGGTTTATGCTTCGACGACGTTTGCCTTTCAGTTGTTGAATTATCTGGCACATTTTACCCATATTCAAAGGGACCTGATCACTGAACTCTCAAAAACCTTAGCAGGAGCAGTATATGACAAGGTTACCTCCCAACTTGCAACACTAGAGTCTATCCCCAACTCCTCCATATGGTCGATTGCGCATACAACCGAAGGGGCAGCCAGAGCAGCGGGTGCAGGCATTGTCATGAGATGTCATGCCTGGATGTGCTTATGTGACTTCGCGGCCCCTTTCAAGTCTTCCTTCGTCGATGCTCTGGTTGATGCTTCCTTGTTGTTTGGCCTAAAAGTTAGACACATTAGCCAGGTGTGAAAAGGATGGAAAGACCCTTTCTTCTGTGGGCATACATCTTTCCACTCCTCAACGATCCTATTCCAGGAATCAGAAGTGTGAAGATGTGGTTCAGGAAGTCCCAAGGGCCTTTTTGGGACACGCGTGGCAAGTCTTTTCCCCAGGGCAGAGGTGGGAACTCATCAGGAAGACACCCTCCCTTGTGGCAGAGGGGGCCCTCTTAACCAGGGTTCCAGAGATTCTTTCTTTGGACAACCCTATCAGCAGTCCTGAAGAGCAGCCTGATTGCTTACTTCTGGAGGCAGGTTCTCTTTGCACCACTTGTCCTGGCATTCAGTAACATCAGATTCTTAGGTGTAGATGATAATTACCAGAGGTTACCATATCCCCTTCGACTGTTATCCAATGCTGCAAAGGTGAATCCCTGATGTTCCAACCAGTCAAAAGGAAGAAGCACCTCAAGAAATTCAAAAGCTCAGAAAAAGTCATCCAAACAGTCCCACCAGACTAAGTAGGATCCGGATTTTACTCGAGATTCTTTTTAGTGCCAAAAAAGACGGGGGACTAGAATCCAAATTTAGACCTCAGTATCTTGAACAAGTTTGTCAGACAAAGTTCCAGATGGTTATGACTCAGTCTATCCTTCCTTTTCTGGAGAAGGATGATTGGATGTGCTCTGTAGATCTTCAGGATGCATATTACCACACAAAAATGGACTAGTGCTCCAGATGGTATATCCGCTTCTGGCTGAGAGCTAGTCATTACCAATTTCACGCACTGCCCTTTGGTCTCACCACAGCCCCCAGGGTGTTCACCAAATGCATGGCAGTGGTAGCAGTTCATCCGAGACTGCAAGGATTCCAGGTGTTTCCATATTTAGACGACTAGCTCCTTATCTCCCCCATCAGGCATCTACTGCTTCACACCTTATAGTGTACTCTGGAGCTGGCAGAGCTCTTAGGCATTTCCCTAAACAAAGAAAAGTCAAATCTGGAGCCCGCTCAAAACTTAGAATTCATTGGAGCAACATTCAACACGAGATCCTGTTGGGTTCCTCTACCTATTCACAGATTACAAAGGTTAAGGTCACAGCTCCAAGCAATACTTTCTCAAGGCATAGTCCCAGCTCACATAGTCTTGAAATTACTAGGGTCAGTGGTAGCGACAATCACCCTAGTTCCCCTGGTGAGATTCTACGTGAGGCTGCTTCAATGGCTCCCTAGCATTACAGTGGTCTCTGTTAACTCACCCCATGTCTTATCCAATCCGCATAAGAAATCGATGCAAGCAGGATCTGAATTGGTGGATGAAGCCAGAAAAGGAGTTATGGAGTTGCCCCTTTTCAACCCCTCAGCCCAAGGTCGTAGTGACCATGGATGCATCCCTGATGGGGTGAGGGGCCATTTTCTGGGAAAGACCATCCAAGGCACTTGGTCCCCTTTAGAGGCCAATTTGCATATCAGCATCCTAGAGCTGAAGGGCAGTACTTTTAGCGTTGCAAGCATTTCAATCTGCCCTTCCGTCTGGGACAATTGCTATCCAATCAGACAACATGTCCGTTGTCTGGTACATCAACAAACAGGGAGGAACCAATCCTATCTGTTATGTCAGGAAGCCATGAGAGTATGGGAATGGGCAATCACCTCCAACCGCTTTCTGATAGCAGTGCACATTCCTGGGAGTTCCAGCGTGATTGTGGACAAACTGCGCAGATGCATTCTCATACCTCATGAGTGGTCTCTCAATCCAATAGTAGTGCCAGAGATCTTTAGTCATTGGGGTCAGCCTTGCTGCGATCTGTTTGCATCTGCCACAAACCGCAAATGTAGCAGCTACTTCGCCCTAATCCCACCTCAGGGGTAGTCCCCGAGAGATGCTGTTCTGCACAGTTGGCCCCTGGGACTGCTTTATGCCTTTCCTCCCATTCCCCTAATACCCCAGTTCTTGAAGAAAGCGTAAAGGTTGAGAAGCAAAGTGATCCTCATTGCACCCCATTGCCCCTGTCAAGTCTGGTTCCCCTTTCTTTAGCCTCACATAGTTCACCGTCTGTGGATGCTGGACCCAACTCCGGGTCTCCTATCTCATCCGCAGGAGCTGGTCCATCCCAGCCTACCAACTCTCAAGCTGACTCCTTGGTACCTCCACTTCCAGTAATTGCCAGGCAGAATAATCTCTATCTTCCCCAGTACAAAATATACTTCTGGTTTCCCATAAACAATCCACCAGGAAACTTTATCTTAGTAAATGGAACAGATTTGTGATCTGGTCTCAAGGAGAAGTCCTAGACCCCTTTTCTCCCTCAATTAATAAGGTGTTGGAATATTTGTCAGCTTTACTCCAATCAGGAGCTTTAGCTTCTACAGTTAGAGTTCATTTGGCAGGTATTTCAAATTTCCATAATGGCTTCGATGATTTTTACCTGGTATCTCACCGCCTCTGCAAAACCTTCCTAAATGGGATTTATGCATTTAAAGCCACCTTTTAAAGACCCCATTGAACCTTGGAATTTGATGTTAGTCGTGCAAACTTTGACTCTCGTCAGCCGTTTGAGCAAGCAGCCACCTGTGACATAAAATTTTTATCTTGGAAGACCTTATTCCTGATAACCATCACTTCAGCCAGAAGAATATCAGAATTGCAGGCCTTGTGTAAAGTGCCCATACATCATTTTTCATAAAGAGAGAGCATCACTTAGGACTAACCCCTCCTTTCTACCTAAAGTTGTCTCAAACATTAACCAATCCATCGACCTGCCAGTTTTCTTCCCAATTTTTTCAAACAAAAGAGAATATTGTTTGCATTTGTTGGATGTACACAGACAATTACGTTTTTACTTGCACAGAACAAAATCCTTCAGAAAATCGGACCAACTGTTGCTGTCCTTTTCAGGTCCTTGGCTAGGCAATCCAGTTTCCAAAGTCACCTTGTCGAAATGGTTGGCAGATTGCATCACCTTTGTTTATCATCAAAATAAAATAAGTCTATCAACTAAAGTCAAGTCTCACTCTAAAAGGTCAGTTTCCACTTCAGTGGCCTTTCAGTCTAGAACCTACATGGATGACATTTGCACAGCAGCTACGTGGGCTACCCCTCATACCTTTATCACTCATTACAAATTAGATATGGTCTCCAGGGGAAGAGCATCCTTTGGCTCTATGGTGCTCAGGAATATCCTTCTATAAGGCCTTCCGGGACATAAAGTAGCTAGGGACTCTGTCCCAACTGTCATGAATGAATGAAGATTGACAACATCAGATAAAGAAGTTATGTTCTTACCATAACAGGCCATCTGTATTGTTGATCTTCATTCATTCTTAACATCCCACCCTCCTACCCCCTCCAAAGGCTCCTGGTGGTCCAGAACTAGTCCTGGTTCAGTAGCAGGGCAGTTGCTCAGACAAAGCTTCTGCTTTTTTGTTTTCTATGGCAAACTTGATCTGAAGGGAAGGGAAGAGAGGTACTATGGGTAACCTTAGCTGGATAGTTTCTGGCTGGTGCGAGCTTATTACAACTGCTGAGCCAGTTTCGAGGATGGAACCGAGACCCATCTGTCAAGAATGAATGAAGATCGACAACACAGATGGAACCTTATGGTAAGAACATAACTTCTTTTTTATGCTTTGTGCTATGTATGGAGTCAGTGTAGTTATCTTTACTTAGTAATAGTGCTACTTGCAAATAACATTATTTAGTCAAGAAAGAAAATTATTATTATGTCCAGCCAGAGGAATAAATGCTTCACCAGTTATAACAGCGAACACCACCACAACAAGGATAATAATCGACTAAAAAAAAAGTACCGGTGAAGCAAACCAAGGCAGAATGAAAACATATAATAACAAAGCACGAACTAAGAATAAAACGTTTATTGTGAGCGCTTTCACCGCTATTATTGCCACTTCATCAGACAATCACGAACCACTCCTGTTTACATTATTTAAACATAAACTAACCAATAAGATTCAATAATCAATAAAAATGTGCTATTTCATTAAAAATACAGTAACATGATTAAAATAAAATTCGACAATAATGCCACATGTTATCACCTAAACACTCTATTCTTTAATAGAGGTGTAATGCAAATTTTATCATTCAAGCCTTTACCTTTGTTACCTCTCATCCTAATTATCCACTTTAGCTCGCATGTTTCACCTTTATTTGTAATGTCACCCCCCCCCCGTCCCCCCGTGCATCAACAGCTACAACCTCAGTCACCATAACTTTAAAATTATGTTTAACACCATATTTGATAACATGCTTGGCTAGGGCATTCGTGCATACTGAATTATTTATATGGTAAATATGCTCTCTAATTTGGCCGCGTAATATACGATTGGTTTTACCTATATAAAAACTAGAGCAAACTTGACACACAGCTAAATAGACAAGATAACGTGCGTCACAATTCGCTCTGGCCATAAACCTTAAACATTTACCTGTATCAGGGTGTAAAAATTCACTGCAGCTTTCCAGGTAGTTACAGCAGTTGCACCTAGAGCATGGCAAAGTGTCTTGAGGAGTGACATATCTAACAGCCTCATTATGAGTCTTGGGGTAACTTAACATTCTCTGTAAAGTTTTCTTATTTTTATACACAAAACTGGGTGTGTTGCCAACAATAGAATTGACACTATCAGTATTCAGTATCTGCCAGTTATTCCTAGTAATATTTTCTGTTTGGCTGATATTACTAGTGTGTGTTAGAGGAATCCTTAAACAATCATTATGTCTGCTTATCTGCTTATTCCATGGACCTTCAGAGTAATAAGGCTTGCCTTCTTTCTTTCTCATAGATGACACATTCTTTAAAATTGCATTTACCTCAAAACTATTATATCCTTTCTTTTCAAACCTAGTTTGTAATACAGACTTTTCATTAATAAAATCAGTTTCACTCACATTAAGCCTGGAGATCCACAGTCCCTGGCTCTTAATAATGTTATGATAAATATGTGGAGGATGCATGCTTCTCCTATGAAGATAGTTGTTCCTGTAGCAATTCTTCCTAAAGGCTTTGGTAGGGAAGTTACCCTCAGCTGTCCTAAATACAGTTGCATCCAAAAAATCTAATGACATTCTAGAAAGGTTCAAAGTAAATCTCAAAAAAGGACTGGTTGAGTTCAGATACTGATGAAATTTAACTAGAGACTGTTCACCCCCATCCCATTTGATTTGATGATTTAAAGATAGGAAAACGTATTGCATCTGTGAGTAATGTTTATTATAAAAGTCAGAGGGAGTATGAGATACCCATTTGAAGACCATATTTTCAAGGATGAATTGGGAACTTTGATAATGGCTTTGTGGTGGAGACCATGGAAACCAGATCAAGGCAGTTGTTGACATCAAAATATTGTGCCTGGCATATTCCATTTGAGAGGTTTGAGTACTAATGCAGTCCATAATCGTGCATCCCATACGCTTGTGCAACATTAGTGACTTACTATTTAGGATGCCTAACTTTGATAATGGAAAAATCACATGAGTATTGGATGTCCTTCATGGGCTGTTGTCATAAATTGTGGGAATCTTTATTGAAAGCAGAGTCCAGTGTCAAACCTAACATTTAGAACAGAAAACAATCTCTCTCCCCCCGCCCCCATGGTCAGGTTGACATTGACTTACTTCAGATGTTTTCACATAGCTGATATGTCAGTGGCATCGACCTGCACATTCTTTTAACTCTTTCTTGCCATGTACAACTTTGCATGTTTGTTTCAAGAGAACGCATTGCAGCCCAGCATTGATCCAGTTCTACTACTGAAGATTATCAGGAGACAAGTACCTGGGGACCCTTTTTCTGTATCCATAGCATTGTGATTGCTGGCTATGGTTTTCTGCTATCAGATATCCAGGAAGTAAACTAGGCTTGGCTGAACATATTTTCTTTTAAGTTTTACCCAGATAGCTGAGCCTGGGGTGGTCTACCTCTAGGACTGTGCTAAACTGACTAAAGGTTTTCTTTAATTTCTTTGTAACTTGCAGTCAGATTCAGAACTGACCTTTGTCTATAAAATCTCTCTAGCAAGTTTTGTGGCATGAGAGACTATGAAAATTAGTAACTGGATAGTAAGTCACAACTTTCCTACCCTGTGGGGTTTGACAGAGATATGGGGGGGGGGACTTTAGCATCTGATTGTTCACCAGATGCCTTGTCATTTGCAGGCACCTTTAGTCATGAGAGAACACTTCAAGTGGCAGTCTCTGGAGTCCTCAGACTCCCAGAAGGGACACTGAAGCCATTGGCAATTCCTCCTGCCCAGGAAGTCCTTTGCAGTGGTTTCCAGTCAGCATCCTTGGAGCTAGATTTTCATTTCCAAAAAAAACTGATAGATCCTGTAGGGTTCAGGAAAGTATATAGTGGTCCTTAGCAACATTGGCCTTCAGGGCCCCAAATGTTCAGATCTATATTCTGAATTATCAACAGCTTGCCATTCACCAGCTGCAAAAAAGTTTGAGAAGAAAAAGCAGGATGAAAACATGAAAGTAGATAAATCAGCCAAGCCTAGACTGTTTTACATTTGGACAAACTTGCTATGAAATGTGAGTTTGGGTTCAAAAACCCACATTTGCTCGGGTTTACACTTGTTTAAGTGCCGCTGAGGTAAGCTATTAAGTCTGCTCTTCAGTTTTTTTTTCCTTTGAATCTTGCTACTTCTTTCTTGCACTTCAAATAGCTTAATCGCTTTGCACTTCAACAGGGTTTTGTAACAATTATTGTTGCACACCTAAGTGCCATCAGCACTAGTTGCTCTTCACAGAAATAGCTCCAGTACTTAGTAGTTATGACCACCCCTCCTGGCCTGATTAAAGGGCAGTTCCCTGTGCTTTCTACTATTAACCTGATTCACTTGGGCATTCTGAGGCAGTGTAGCAACTGCCTCATGTGCACAGGCAACCCTCTCCTCTTACCTCCCAACACTCATACTAGTGAGAGATGCACTTGTATCACCAAACTGGAAGCTACGCACTCTCCAGCCAAGACCAGACTATCTGGTCAAGAGGAGAAGGTCAACACATGCACCACACCACATGGAACACACAGTCCTCCAGAACACCCACCATCACATCTCTCACATAAAAACACAAACAACACACCCACCTTCGTGGAGGCTGTCAATAGAAATTTACCCAAACAGCAGAGACCTCCAAGACAGAAACGCACTCAACCACCACAACACAGCACAAACCACAGGACACACAGCTCATCTCCATAGTGTGCCCCTCAACCTAAGCCCCTAAGGCTAAACACCTTGTCCAATACACTAATCATAGGTGACTCAGTAGTGAGGCACACAGATGTCCCACTCGCTAGGTTGCATAAGGAGACTGTAACACTCAGCTGTCTCTCTCAGGTGTCAGAATCTGACACTTGCACTCAGGTCACTCCACAACAAGTATGAATCTGTCATTGTCCATGTGGGTGTGAATGACCAGAGAGACACCTCCCTGGACTACATGAAAAGAGACATGGTGGAGCTCTCGGATTAAGTGACCCAGGCATGTATGACCCTAGCCCTGAGCAGTATCCTACCATCACCCAGAATGATACCGCAGTACAAACAAAAAATTATTGACTTCAGCAATTGGCCATTTCTGATGTCATTCTAAGGGGATCCAGTATTTGTCTGCTTGGGATGATATGACGGACAGACCTCTTTGCTTTGTCTGAGATGGCCTGCATCTGACACTCCTGGGCATCTGGGTACTGGCTAAGGCTCTTGCCACTCCTATACTGCCTTTTTTAGGTGGTGTTCCAAAGACCAAATTACCACCATAACAGCGATAAATAAATGCAATCTGAGGGTCATGCTGCTCAACACGAAGTCTAAATCTCAAGATGCACTCACTCTTCAAAATGGAGAACATCGACATTTGTGCTGTAACGGAGACCTGGTTTAAAGCAGCAGAAAGCACCCCTGCACTACCAGGCTATAACTCATTCCACACCTTTTGCCCTCGAAACATGGACCATAGCTCCAAAGGTGGTGGTGTCTCCATATTCATAAAGGATATGCACACTTCGAGACTAGTAGCCCAGCATAACGCATCTGAGGTCATAGCCTGCTATAGGTCCCCAACCATGTCCCTAGAATCTCACTCCACGTTCCTAAGCACCCTGGAGTCTATCAAGGTCCAACCCAACACTCTCACTCTAGGAGACTTCACAACCCCTCCATCAACTGGGAAAACTACTCATGCACCAATACACTGGCCCAATGCTTCCTGGAATTCATCAGTTCCAGTGCTCTGGACCAGCTCATTCTTACCCCCACTAGAGGAAGCAACATCCTTGACCTGGTTATTACTAACATGGGTGACCATTGCTCTACACCAGTCGTCAATTCATCCCTGGTCAGATCTAACAATAAACTAATCATCATGGAAATCCACATCTCACCCACACCCCCCACAAAGGTAACCAACTTGAAAAACTTCTCCAAAGCTGACTTTGGACTCCTAAAAACAGAGGTGGTTAGTTTTATGGCACCCATGCCAATAGAAAATTGCTGCTGCCAAATCATACACCAATGCACTGTGCAAACATGTACATAAATGCATGGAACTAGCCATACCCAACAGAACCAAGATGCTCTCCTCCAATTAAAGGAAGCAAAACTGGTGGTCCCCTGCCATTAATAAACTCTACAGCAGAAGGAAGAAACTCTTGCAGAAAAAGGTGAAGTCCCAAGACTGGAAAAACTCCCTTATTAGCCTCAACAAAAAGTTGAGAACCCTCATCAAATCCTCTAAATTCAGATATGAAGGCAGAATTGTAGCAGACACTAACAACCACCACAAAGCCTTCTATAGTTATATCAAGAATCTCCATGGCAGTACCCAGATTTGCTCTGCGTTACTGCACAATGGTACCTCATATACTGAGCCAGCCGATATTGCCAACATATTGGCCGACAGATTCAGTGCCAACTTTACCCCTCTCTTCCCCCTAAAGGACCAATCACAATACTGGAGAAATGCCAGGCACCCCGCATTACTGCAGCACAGGTTAAAGCTCCATTGTCCAGGGCCAAGAATACAGTTTCCATGGGACCCAGTAATATCCCTGGCTGTGTTCTACATGGACTACAAAGCGAACTGGCACCACATCTGTGTGCCATGTTCTGTTGCAGCCTCACCTCAGGCTTTGTCCCTACCGAATGGCGCACTGCTACAGTCATCCCTCTCCATATGGTGGGGTGCAACTATAGACCTTGGGAATTATCACCCCATTAGCCTGACAAGTCTGATATGTAAAGCTAAGGAGCGCGTCATCATGGACCTGATTAACAAAGATATAGGAAATCTCCAAACTCTAGACCCTACCTAGTTTGGCTTTGTGAAAGGGAGATCATGCCTGCTCAATTTAGTTGACAACTTTGAATCAGTCACCAGGGCTGTGGATGAAGGTAAGATGGTGCATACAGCCTACCTCGATCTGTCCAAGGCCTTTGATACTATTCCTCACTCAGGAATTATTGATAAACTCATCAAACTAGGCATCAACCCCTATATCACTAGGTGGGTTGCAAACTGGCTCACAGATAGAACACACAGTGTGAAAGTAGTAGACTCCAAGTCAGACTGCCGACCTGTCACGAGTGGAGTCCCACAGGGATTGGTCCTTGGTCCTCTCCTGTTTGGCATCTACTTCTCAGAACTCCAGGCCAACACAAAGGGACTCTGGCTGACCAAGTTCGCAGACGACTGCAAGCTGGGAGCCATTATTAACTTCCCAAGTGATGCAGACATTCTTCAGAAAAGCCTCACTAAAACCCAGGACTGGTGTCGAAACCATGGCCTTAAGCCTAATGCCAAAAAATGTATCGTCATCCCCTGTGGGAAAAACTCAGTTCTCACTAATTACCACATAGATGAGAGCCCACTGAGCACTGAAGGCATTATAAGAGATCTGGGGATGCAGGTTGACTGCAACCTCTCCTTCAACCACCACATTGCCACCGTGGTCAGAAAGGCCTTCTGTGTGGCACATCTCATTATCAAGGGTTTTGCATCCAGGAAGAAAGAGGTCATCGTCTCTGTCTGTTCTTCCATCATTATACCAATCATCGAGTATAGTGCCCCATTTGGCATATAGCTCAATAGACACCTGCAACAACTGGAGAAACCACAGTAGTACCTCACCAAGAGGATCATAGGCATTAAAAACATGTCCTACACGGACAGACTCAAAACACTCCAGCTATTCTCTGTCTCATGTCGCCTACTTAGAGCCGATCTTTCCTTAACTTACAAAGCCATGTCTGACCCAGCTCTGTTGAAATGCTACTTCTAAAGAAATCCCAATCCCTCCTAACCACACGCTCCAGAGACTTCATTACCACAATCAACAGAACATGCTGGTGGGACAGATTCCTCACTCAGAGACTGCCCATGCTCTGGAATAGACTTCCCATACATGTCAAGCAGAGCACCTTGCTGTCCTTCTTCAAGAGAAATCTTGATGAATGGATGGGTAATAGAAAGCTCACTCTGGGGATCACTCCAGTGGCTCTACTTGATAGAGGCACTGGGAACTAACATCGGGCGGCACAATGTGACATTCTTGGCTGAAGACCTAGTCCTGTCTGAGGCTATGAAATTTCACTTTCTTAATACCTTATTAAAAGGAGTTGTACTTCAGACCTTTATCTTCTAATGTATTTAAAAAATCTGAAGGACTAAAGGAAAACTACAGAGCTGGTCAAATGTGTTTCACAGTTGTATCCAAATTAAAGTAGAAATTACTCCTCCAAGTAGGGATCTTACTGCTTGAGAGGAAAGAGTAAACAGTTAAAATGCAGAAAAGCTGCAGAAAAAAGAAAATAGTAGACCATCTCCTAGCAGAGAGTATTTGTGACATTCTTACTTCTATTTCTCATCTCTCTCACTCTTTGCCCAAGGATAGGCGGTTGGCTGACCTGCCACAATTGGTCTTACATGACTTTGGACCAGTGGACCCAGTAACATCTCATCCCTACTGTCTTATCAGAAGTGCTGTTGCAAGAAACTGTATAACCTGTTCCTTCTGGCCAGGAGGGTGAAATGTTTTACCCCAGGCTGTTCCTTGTTCCAAGAAAAGACAACTGATAAACATCCCTGAAAGTCTCCATTTCCAATGTTGATTGCATGCTTTGTTGTCCCATCTAGCTTTCAAAGATACGTACACCAACAACCCTGCCTTAAAAGGTCAGAGATAGTACCTAAGGTTTTGTAGTTGGGGGGGGGGGGTAATGGAGCTCATCATTACAAGTTTACCTCTTTGCCCTTTATTTTTGGATCTGATTATGTAGATTTTCATTCTATCCTCAGCATACGGGTTTGGATCCAATCCTCGAATCCAACTTGGCTGTTGTTATAGCTCATGATCACCAAAAAGCTCTTGAGCCCCTCTCTTACCCCTAATGTACCAACCCCTAACATACTTCAGATCTCTACTTTTCTGTAGTCTTGATACCATAGTTGGTATCTTCTTCCTGTTGTCTCTCTTTCATAGGTTCATAGCTGTGTAATAGGCTAATGGCCCTGGAGCTTTTACAAGCCTAGCCCATAGAAGTACCCTGGCATCGTGCCGCCTGACATTAGTTCCCAGTGCCTCTATCAAGTATAGCCACTGTTCTGATCCCTGGGGTGAACTTTCTGATGTTCTTCATGTTTCGCTGTTGCAATCATTGCACTTGGGTTATCCTGCTGGCAGGCTACCCTCAGTCTGCCTGAATTCCAAAGTCTAGGTCCGGCATCGGTTGCTGTCGCCTCCTCCCTGATGTCAGAGTGCCAGGGGTATAAAAGATGCAGCCGTTGCCATTTTCTTCAGTCTTTCTTGCCACGCAGTGCCCGAAGCATAAGCAGTTCGCAAGTGCCGGTCAGCTGACTCCTGAGATTTTCGTGTTCGAATTTCAGATCTGAAGTCTTCTTCAAAAGCTAAGTACCCCATTGGGGAAACTTTTTTCTTGCTCCACACCGATGTCAGAAAAAGTTAATAATTGTATTTCTTGTGGGAAGCAAATACCTCATAAGGACTTTCATTCTTACTGTATTCCTTGCCTGGGCCCTGACCATGACGTTGCTAGTTGTCGGTTTTGTGCTAGATTTAACCAACGCACTATTAAGCATCGGTACAATTTTGCATTACACTATTTTGACAGAAGGTTTAATTATACGATGTCGTCGGATAGCCATCTGACTACCGGAATTCACAAGAAACGCAAAGAAAAGGACAAGCATCCGTGGTCCAAAACCGGCGACGAGGCTTCTTCTAAGCCAGTCGCCGGTTCTCAGTGAGGCGCTTTCACAGCCCCTGACGCCCGCTACTTTAGACCTGTAGGCCGCTACCGACTCCCACGTGGAGTCGACTAGGCCGCTGGAAGATCAAGGTATTGGACCTTCGGAGATTATTGCCTCAGATGGGTCCGGAGCTGCTGAGCAGGCATCGGCTTCTGGGGGTGTTTTCAGACCTACTCAGTTATACATTAAAATGACTTCAGCTTCAAAGGCAGAGTCTAAAGCACCTTTAAAGACAAAGAAACAAGTACAACAGACTCATGGACAGGCCTCCATGCCCAAAAAACAGATGCTCAAAGTGTCCGAAGACCTAATTACTTTGATCAGGGGTTCTCATCCCCCACTTGATAAAAGGCCTAGGCAAGAGACAGAATATGAATCTTCAGATCAGGTTTCCATTTCATCTGATTCCTCTTCTGATCAGGAATACTCTCTTCCTCCCTATGAGGATTCTGATGCTGAAGAATCTAACCCTTCAGCCTCTCCTCCTGAGGATTACTCTTTTGGGGAAACCTTGCATTCCATGAGGGAACATTTTCACTGGGAGAGCCAAGATTTTTCAGAATCTAAGAAAAGGCTCAAGAGACTTACTTTTACTACCACAACACAGGCCCCTAGCTATTCCACCTGTGTTACACATTGTAGATAATGTATTTTCAGAGTCCAGTCTTGACCCCCTGACTCCTTACCTCCTGCTCCTGTTAAGTCAGACAGGTACTACAGGGTTCCTGACTCTCATAAATTCCTTTTCAAAAATCCTGCCGCTGACCCAGAAACAATCTCTCAGGGTCCCAAAGGGGTCAAGGCTTCCACTGCAAAAAACCCTACCCCCTCAGACAGGGATTCTAGGGCACTGGACAGATGGGGAAAAAAGATTTACACTTCTGCTACCTTGGCTATAAGAGCTTTAAATTGTCAGTTTCATATGCTCGGATATCAGCAATATATTATGTCACTGCTTAAACAGAAAATGTTGATAAATTCTGAATGTGCAGAAAACAAAGAAATGCAGGATTTATTGCATGCAGCTGAACACGTTGCAAACATACTTTGCAATGTGGTTTTGATTCTTTGGAGGCCTCCTGCAGGGCCGCTGTTACAGGTACTGTCATCAGAAGGCATGCTTGGTTAAAGGAACAAAATCTGACTGATCATGTCAAAGGAAAATTATTAGATGCTCCATTACAGCATGATACCTTGTTTGGTGTTAAAGCAGAAGTGTTAAAGAAAATGGAGGACAAAGCTAAATCTATGCAAAAGGTTAAGGATTTCTTACAGGTACAGTCACCTAGATTTAGCAGACACTGGCCTACAAAGAATTGGTACTTTCCAATGTCAGACAGACCACAAAGGGGCAGATACAGATGCCCAATAGGCAGATCCCAGCCCCAAGGTTCGTACAGGTCTAAACAATGGGGTGCTTCTACCTCCAAAAGTGGAGAAGACAAATCACAGCCATACAGGAAACAGTCCCAATGACGTCCCCCTGCCTGCACCAAGCACTTATCTTCTGGCAGCACCTTTAGGGGGAAAACTAGCACTTTTTTCTCAAAAATGGCACATAATAACCCAGTACAAATGGGTCCTAGACATAGTGTCACAAGGCTACAAGCTTCACTTCCATATCCTGCCAAGGACAACTGGTTGGCCAGATCTGCCAAAACATCAATGGGCAAAGGCACAAAAGCAAGTCTCATCCCTCATGGACATGAGGGCCATTCAACAAGTACCAGAGCAAGAGCAGGGACAAGGATTTTATTCATGACTTTTCTTGGTCCCAAGAAAGGACAAGACCTGGAGACCAATACTGGACCTATCTATTCTAAACACATTTCTGGATATACCAAAATTCAGAATGTTGACTCTGCAGCAACTTCTGCCCATGCTGGGCAAGAAGGCTTGGCTTGTGACTTTAAACCTAAAAGAGGCATACCTGCATGTCCCAATCAGACTATCATGCAGAAGATACCTCAGATTCATAGCTGGCTCAATGCACTGCCAATTCTCTGCACTGCCCTTTGGCTTATCTACTGCGCCCAGGGTCTTCACAAAGTGCCTGGCACCAGTAATTACATTCTGCAGACAAAGAGGAATGCAAATATATCCTTACTTGGACAACTGCCTCATTCAAGCAGAGAACAAGGACATTCTACTACAGCATCTGGCATTTGTAAAGAGATTTCTAACAGGCCTAGGGTACACACTCAACGAAAAGAAATCAAAACTAGTACCCTCTCAAGAGATAATATTCCTGGGTGCAAGCTTAAATACAGCTGCCCAGATGGCTTATCTCACGCCACACAAACAAAGACAACTGACTACCTATTTCAACCTGTTGGCAACAAAGGCCCAGTTATCTGCAAGAAACATTCTGCAGGCTTCGGGCTTCATGGCATCCTGCATTCTACTAATTCCATATGCGAGACTGCATAAGAGGAAACTTCAGTGGTACCTAAAAAGTGTTTGGACTCAACATTGCCACAATCTGTAAACAATAATTGCCCTCATTCCCTGCCTGCAACAGGAGTTTCGATGGTGGGCGAAGGCTTGTCACCAGAGCAAGGGACAGCCATTCACTTTACCCCCAGCCAGGTAAACATTAACAACGGATGCATCAGATTATGCCTGGGGGGGCCCACATGGCAGGAAGGTGTATTCAAGGCACATGGTCCGCAAACCAAATGCAATTACATATATCAATCAAAAAGAGATGCTAGCTGTTCAGAATGTCCCGACAGCCTTCAAGAACCTACTTCATCCGGGACAGCTACTGATAAAGACAGACAACACCATGGTCATGTGGTATATAAACAAGCAGGGAGGCACTCATTCCTACCCCCTTTGCAGACTAGCCATGACTTTGTGGGACACAGCACTGACTTACCAAGTACATCTGCAAGCACAATTCCTGCCAGGAAAGATAAATACTCTGGCAGACGAACTAAGCAGAAACCTCATGGATCCCCACAAGTGGAAATTGGATCCACAAGTCTTCAGCATGATAACAAGGAATTGGAGATACCCAGAGATAGATCTATTTGCCTCTTCTCACAACTACCAACTAAAAAGATTCTGCACAAGGACTTATCACAGACAAGCATGGAAAGTGGATGCCCTATCTTTCAGCTGGAAAAACTTAGCAGTATATGCCTTTCCTCCACTGCCTCTCCTCCCCAAGGTACTCCTAAAGGTCAGACAAGAGAAGCCAAAAATGATACTGATTGCCGAGACTGGCCCAGCCAGTACTGGTATCCAATTCTAAGGAACTTGTCTCAATGCTTGGCTTGGACCTTCCCTCAGATACCTCATCTACTATCCCAACAAGACAATCAGATCCTGCACAGCCAGCTAAAGACCCTAAATCTGGCAGCAGGGTAGATAATGTAGTCATACAAAATGCGCCCCTCACTAAAGCTGTGATGGATGACATTTTGGAGGCCAGAAGGCCTAGTACCAGAAAATCTTACGCTGGAAAATGGAAGAGATTCTGTGCTTGGAACCAGGCACAAGGAATTGACACAGCTGTACCAAATATTCCTCAGATTTTGCAATACTTAACTGAGATGCTGGGCAAAGGCTTATCATTTTCATCAATTAAAATTCATGACTCTGCCATTTCGGCTCATTACAATACAGAGCCACCAATCTTTTCACATCCTTTGTTAAGGCAGTACCTCAGAGGAGCCAAAAACTTAAGGCCTCCAAGGAGATTACCAATACCTGCATGAGACCTCAATTATGTCTTGGAAAAACTCACCCTACTTCCTTTTGAGCCAGCCGCTACAGCTGATATAAAGTTTTTATCTTGGAAAACAGCTCTGTTCCTAGCAATAACTTCTGCAAGGTGAGTCTCAGAGCTACAGGCACTCATGGCTGTGGAACCTTTTATCATTCTTTATCCAGACAGGGTTTCTCTGAGGACAAAACTGACATTCATGCCTGAGGTAGTCTCCAGTGTGGCCCTTAACCAAGCTATTCATCTGCCTACTTTCTATCCAAACCCACAGAATAAGGGGGAGAGAATTCTGCATTTTTTGGACATACACAGACAACTACGCTTCTACTTGAACAGAACCAAAGCTTTCAGAAAGACGGAGCAACTACTAGTGGCATATGCTGCAGAATCACAAGGAAAGGCTATCTCAAAGCAGACTGTTTCTAGGTGGATAGGCCACTGCATTCGTTTCTGCTATTCACAACATGGCAAGCCAGTGCCTAAGGGCATTAGGCCACACTCAATCAGAAAAGCAGCCACTTCAGCAGCCTTCCTCAGGGGAGTACCAACCAAAGACATTTTAGAGGCTGCTACCTGGAGTTCAGTGCACACCTTTACAAAGCACCATCATTTACCACTCTACTCTAAATCCGGGGCAGACTTTGCCACTGCAGTTCTGCAGGGCCTCATAGCCGCTCCTAATGCTATATTAACTCCAGCCTCCCAACCATAGCTTTGGGATTCAACCCAAGTGTAATGACTGCAACAGTGAAACACGAAGTACATAGTACAGTTGTATACACTTACCATAAATGTAGATGTTCGAGTGTATTCACTGTTGCAGTCCAGGTTACCCACCCACCATCCCCCATTTCCTTGCTGGAACCTATCTGCACTTCTCTATTCTATACAACCTATGTGGTGTATTTGCTTGTTGATGAAGGTATAATATATTTTGGCGCATGCATGTTTTATTGGCATATTTTTTAGCCTACCCTTTTAGGGGCACCTGACATCTGGGGCAAGAAAAACTGAAGAAAATGGCGTCTGCCGCATCTTTTATACCCCTGGCATTCTGACGTCAGGGAGGAGGTGACAGCAACTGACACTGGACCTAGACTTTGGAATTCAGGCTGACTGAGGGTAGCCTGCCAGCAGGATAACCCAAGTGTAATGACTGCAACAGTGAATTCACTCAAACATCTACATTTATGGTAAGTGTACACAACTGTACTTTTCCCATCCACTCATCAAGATTTCTCTTTAAAAAGGCCAATAAGGTGCTCTGCTTGAAATGTATGGGAAGTCTGTTCCAGAGCATGGACAGTCTCTGGATTAAGAACCTGTCCCTCCAGCATGTTCTGTTGATTGTGGTAATGAGGTTGAGGTCTCTGGAGCATGTGGTGAGCAGGATTGGGATTTCTTTAGATGTAGGATTTCTAACCGAGCTGGATCAGATGTGGCTTTGTAGGTCAAGCAGATATTGCCTCTTAGTAGACAATATGAGACAGGGAATAGCTGGAGTTTTTTCAGTCTCTCTGTGTAGGACATGTGTTTAATGCCTAGGATCCTCTTTGTGAGGTACTTTTGTGCCCTCTCCAGCTGTTGCAGGTGTCTAGTGAGGTACCTGCCAAATGGGGAATTATATTCATTGACTGGTCTAATGAGGGAAGAGTAGGGAGAGATAATGACCTCTTTCTTCCTGGATCCAAAACCCTTGGTAATGAGATGTGCCACATAGAAGGACATTCTGGCCACAGTGGCAATATGGTGGTTGAAGGAGAGGTTGATGTCAACCTGTGTCCCCAGATCTCTTATAACGCCTTCACTGTTCAGTGGACTCCCATCGATGTGGTAATTAGTGGGAACTGAGTTTTTCCCAAAGGGGTTGACTACGCATTTTTTTGCATTAAGCTTAAGGCCATGGTTTCGACACCAGTCATTGGTCTCGGTGAGGCCTTTCTGTAAGATGTCTGCATCATTTGGGGAGTTTATAATGACTCACAGCTTACAGTCTTCTGCAGACTTGGTCAGAGTCCCTCCGTGTTGGCCTGGACGTCCGAGAAGTAGATTCCAAACAGCAGAGGACCCAGGACTGATCCCTGTGAGACTCCACTCATGACTGATCAGCAGTCTGACTTGAGTCCACTACCTTCACACTGTGGGTTCTATATGTGAGCCAATTTACAACCCACCTAGTGATATAGGGGGTTGATGCCTAGTTTGATGAGTTTATCAATAATTCCTGAGTGGGGAATTGTAGAAAAGACCTTCAC